>NC_091343.1:3075472-3166496 GCF_038502225.1 Cherax quadricarinatus | reverse complement strand
GATGAAAAAATTATCTTAAAAGTCATCGCGTGCAAACCTGTGAAACAGTTTTCCCAGATTCCTCAACAAATGTGCAAACTGGCGTCTACACTGCCCAGGACTACCCCATTCTTAGTCTAGGATACACTGCCCAGGACTACTCCATTCTTAGTCTAAGATGGTATAAACCTTGGTAATAAATTACCGACAAGATGGTTTAGAAAGACACGTAAGTAAACACTATGACATATTTATTAGAAAACGTTTCGGTCCTGGGACCTTGATCACTTCTAACATACAGAGATAGAAAGGCATTATATATATAGGCGGAGAGTGAGGTGTGACGCACGTGACCTGAGGAATGTAGAAGGCCTACTGGCCCATGCGAGGCAGGTCCTTATCAAAACAACCTCTGCCTATGATGAGGACGGGTAGACGATGAAATCATGTGACTCCTGTGTTGTTGGGTTGGTGGTGCTTAAGTATCATGTATGCCAATGTTTTTGAAATTTTGTATTTTCCAGTGTTGTGTGTGTATGAATTTGTATGTGTGTGTGTGTGTGTGTGTGTGTGTGTGTGTGTGAGAGAGAGAGAGAGAGACTCAGCAATCAACATTTGCACCAATAACTCACTACAGTTGTGACCGGGTGTGGAAGTGTGAATTGCTCATTATTCTAAAATTTGTTCATGATTGCAGCCATGTATAAACGTAAGTAACCATGCTTACAGTATTCATTACCTTTGTAACTTGTGAGTTCATTACCTTTGTAACTTGTGAGTTCATTACCTTGTACCTAGTTCAGCCATCAAAACTTTGGAGCCCAGTCCCTGGACCCATTGTGTACCTCTGTAATCTGTAAATACCTTTGTAACTTGTCATGATTGTGACTAGACCTACCTGGAGTTCATTACCTTTGTAAATTGTGAGTTCATTACCTTTGTAAATTGTGAATTCATTACCTCTGTAACTTGTTCAGCTATCAAAACTTTGAGGCCCAGTCCCTGGACCCATTATGTACCTCTGTAATCTTTTGACTACCGCCCACAGGATGGGTATGGGGTGCATAATAAACATATTAAACTAAAACCAGTGTTGCGTTCTATAGTGTCGGTGACGGCGATTAGTGAGGCTTCTAGGCACCGTCAGCGTCTGAGGTCTGGTTCGGTGAAAACGAGTTGTGCCTCATTCCAGTTCATCAAATGTCCCGTGGAGTCTCTGTGGAGGACACAGGCGTACCTTACATCGTCTCTGTTAGAGGCATTTCGATGCTCATTCAAGCGGACTGCAAGATCTCTGCCTGTCTCGCCTACATATTTCTTGGGACAGAACCCACAGGGGATAGTGTAGACGCCTGCTGTAGAAGTTAGAGGTGTGGGGCTGCGTTTCGTAGTGAGGTCTTTGATAGATGATGTGTCTTTGATAGTGAGGTCTTTGATGTGATGATCTAAGATACACTGCCCAGGACTACTCCATTTTTAGTCTAGGATACACTGCCCAGGACTACTCCATTCTTACTCTAGGATACACTGCCCAGGACTACTGCAGTCTTAGTCTAGGATACACTGCCCAGGACTACTCCAATCTTAGTCTAGGATACAATACCCAGGACTACACCAGCCTTAGTCTAGGATACACTGCCCAGGACTACTCCATTCTTAGCCTAGGATACGCTGCATAAGACTACTCCATTCTTAGTCTAGGAAACACTGCCCAGGACTATTCCATTCTTACTTTAGGATACACTCCCCAGGACTACTCCAGTCTTAGTCTAGGATACACTGCCCAGGACTACTCCAGTCTTAGTCTAGGATACAATACCCAGGACTACACCAGCCTTAGTCTAGGATACACTTCCCAGGACTATTCCAGTCTTAGTCTAGGGTACACTGCACAGGACTACTCTAGTCTTAGTCTAGGATACACTGCCCAGGACTACACCAGTCTTAGTCTAGGATACAATACCCAGTACTACACCAGCCTTAGTCTAGGATACACTGCCCAGGACTACTCCAGCCTTAGTCTAGGATACACTACCCAGGGCTACTCCAGCCTAGTCTAGGATACACTACCAAGGACAACTACAGTCTTAGTCTAGGATACACTACCCTGGACTACTCCAGGCTTAGTCTAGGACACACTACCCAGGACCACTCAACTCTTAGTCTAGGATACACTACCCAGGACTACTCCCACCTTAGTCTAGGATACACTATCCAGGATTACTCCCACCTTAATGTAAGATACACTACCCAAGACTACTTCCACCTTAGTTTAGAATACACTGCCCAGGACTACTTCCACCTTAATGTAGAATACACTACCCAGGACTACTCCAGCCTTAGTCTAGGATACACAGCCCAGGACTACTCCAGCCTTAGCCAATTATACACTGCCTAGGACTACTCCAACCTTAATGTAGGATACACTACCCAGGACTACTCCCACCTTAGTCTAGGATACACTACCCAGGATTACTCCCAATTTAATGTAGGGTACACTACCCGGGACTACCTCCACCTTACTCTAGGATACACTACCCAGGACAACTCCCACCTTAAACAAGAATACACTACCCAGGACTACTCCCACCTTAATCAGGGATACACTATCCAGGACTACCCCCACCTTAATCAAGAATACACTACCCAGGACAACTCCCACCTTAAACAAGAATACACTACCCAGGACTACTCCCACCTTAATCAGGGATACACTATCCAGGACTACTCCCACCTTAATCAAGGATACACTACCCATGACTACTCCCACCTTAATCAGGGATACACTATCCAGGACTACTCCCACCTTAATCAAGGATACACTACCCAGGACTAATTCACCTTAATCAAGAATACACTACCCAAGACTACTCCCACCTTAATCAAGAATATACTACCCAGTACTACTCCCACCTTAATCAAGAATACACTAACCAGGACTACTCCCACCTTAATCAAGAATATACTACCCAGTACTACTCCCACCTTAATCAAGAATACACTACCAAGGACTACTCCCACCTTAATCAAGGATACACTACCCAAGACTACTCCCACCTTAATCAAGAATATACTACCCAGTACTACTCCCACCTTAATCAAGAATACACTAACCAGGACTACTCCCACCTTAATCAAGAATATACTACCCAGTACTACTCCCACCTTAATCAAGAATACACTACCCAGGACTACTCCCACCTTAATCAAGGGTACACTACCCAGGACTACTCCCACCTTAATCAAGGGTACACTACCCAGGACTACTCCCACCTTAATCAAGAATACACTACCCAGGACTACTCCCACCTTAATCAAGAATACACTACCCAGGACTACTCCCACATTAATCAAGTATACACTACCCAGGACTACTCCCACCTTAATCAAGGGTACACTACCCAGGACTACTCCCACCTTAATCAAGGGTACACTACCCAGGACTACTCCCACCTTAATCAAGAATACACTACCCAGGACTACTCCCACCTTAATCAAGGGTACACTACCCAGGACTACTCCCACCTTAATCAAGGGTACACTACCCAGGACTACTCCCACCTTAATCAAGAATACACTACCCAGGACTACTCCCACCTTAATCAAGAATACACTACCCAGGACTACTCCCACCTTAATCAAGGGTACACTACCCAGGACTACTCCCACCTTAATCAAGGGTACACTACCCAGGACTACTCCCACCTTAATCAAGAATACACTACCCAGGACTACTCCCACCTTAATCAAGGGTACACTACCCAGGACTACTCCCACCTTAATCAAGGGTACACTACCCAGGACTACTCCCACCTTAATCAAGAATACACTACCCAGGACTACTCCCACCTTAATCAAGGGTACACTACCCAGGACTACTCCCACCTTAATCAAGGGTACACTACCGAGGACTACTCCCACCTTAATCAAGGATACACTACCCAGGACTACTCCCACCTTAATCAAGGGTACACTAAGCAGGACTACTCCCACCTTAATCAAGGGTACACTACCCAGGACTACTCCCACCTTAATCAAGAATACACTACCCAGGACTACTCCCACCTTAATCAAGAATACACTTCCCAGGACTACTCCCACCTTAATCAAGGATACACTACCCAGGACTACTCCCACCTTAATCAAGGATACACTACCCAGGACTACTCCCACCTTAATCAAGAATACACTACCCAGGACTACTCCCACCTTAATCAAGAATGCACTACCCAGGACTACTCCCACCTTAATCAAGGATACACTTCCCAGGACTACTCCCACCTTAATCAAGGATACACTACCCAGGACTACTCCCACCTTAATCAAGAATACACTACCCAGGACTACTCCCACCTTAATCAAGGATACACTACCCAGGACTACTCCCACCTTAATCAAGAATACACTACCCAGGACTACTCCCACCTTAATCAAGAATACACTACCCAGGACTACTCCCACCTTAATCAAGAATACACTACCCAGGACTACTCCCACCTTAATCAAGGATACACTACCCAGGACTACTCCCACCTTAATCAAGGATACACTACCCAGGACTACTCCCACCTTAATCAAGGATACACTACCCAGGACTACTCCCACCTTAATCAAGGGTACACTACCCAGGACTACTCCCACCTTAATCAAGGATACACTACCCAGGACTACTCCCACCTTAATCAAGGATACACTACCCAGGACTACTCCCACCTTGATCAAGAATACACTACCCAGGACTACTCCCACCTTAATCAAGAATACACTACCCAGGACTACTCCCACCTTAATCAAGAATACACTACCCAGGACTACTCCCACCTTAATCAAGGATACACTACCCAGGACTACTCCCACCTTAATCAAGAATACACTACCCAGGACTACTCCCACCTTAATCAAGAATACACTACCCAGGACTACTTCCACCTTAATCAAGAATACACTACCCAGGACTACTCCCACCTTAATCAAGAATACACTACCCAGGACTACTCCCACCTTAATCAAGGATACACTACCCAAGACTACTCCCACCTTAATCAAGGGTACACTACCCAGGACTACTCCCACCTTAATCAAGAATACACTACCCAGGACTACTCCCACCTTAATCAAGGATATACTACCCAGGACTACTCCCACCTTAATCAAGGGTACACTACCCAGGACTACTCCCACCTTAATCAACGGTACACTACCCAGGACTACTCCCACCTTAATCAAGGATACACTACCCAGGACTACTCCCACCTTAATCAAGGATACACTACCCAGGACTACTCCCACCTTAATCAAGGATACACTACCCAGGACTACTCCCCCCTTAATCAAGGGTACACTACCCAGGACTACTCCCACCTTAATCAAGGATACACTACCCAGGACTACTCCCACCTTAATCAAGGGTACACTACCCAGGACTACTCCCACCTTAATCAAGGGTACACTACCCAGGACTACTCCCACCTTAATCAAGAATACACTACCCAGGACTACTCCCACCTTAATCAAGAATACACTACCCAGGACTACTCCCACCTTAATCAAGAATACACTACCCAGGACTACTCCCACCTTAATCAAGAATACACTACCCAGGACTACTCCCACCTTAATCAAGAATACACTACCCAGGACTACTCCCACCTTAATCAAGAATACACTACCGAGGACTACTCCCACCTTAATCATGAATACACTACCCAGGACTACTCCCACCTTAATCAAGAATACACTACCGAGGACTACTCCCACCTTAATCATGAATACACTACCCAGGACTACTCCCACCTTAATCAAGAATACACTACCGAGGACTACTCCCACCTTAATCATGAATACACTACCCAGGACTACTCCCACCTTAATCAAGAATACACTACCGAGGACTACTCCCACCTTAATCATGAATACACTACCCAGGACTACTCCCACCTGCCTCTGAGATATACTGGTGTTATTATTACTATTATTATTATTATTATTATTATTATTATTATTATTATTATTATTATTATTATTATTATTATTATTATTATTATTATTATTATTATTACTAATTTTATTATAATTATTAAAATTATTAATTTTATTGCATTAATGTTATTATTAGAATTGGTGTAATCAGTATTGTTTTTATTAATTATCATTATTGTTATTATTATTATTAACATGGAGGTAGCGTTAAACCAGCAGGGGCTACACAGCTCCAGGGAGATTTGAGAAAGTCAAGTTGGATTCTGGAAAGCAGACGATTGATCTCCTTGCTGGATGAAGTCACTGACCGGCACGAAGGCTTTATCCTGGAGGATCTTGGAGGATCCTGGAGGATCTTGGAGGATCCTGGAGGATCATGGAGGATCCTGGAGGATCTTGGAGGATCCTGGAGAAGAGTAAGACATTCTCAAGTTATCGGGCGGAAACCATTATCCTAATTTATTTAATAAACTTGCCAAGGTGGCACTTACTAAACGCAGTAACACTGCAAACCTTTCTTTAACCCCCTCCCTCCCCCTCCCCTCCCTCTTTCCCTCCCCCTACAAAAAAGAAGCACTGAAAGGTTGAAGTCGATCACAAGAGGCGTTCCCCAGTTCTCGCTTGGAAATTAATAAGCTCCACCATATTAATTAGGAAACTGTCCCCCCACTCAGCTTGACGAACAGTGGCTTACTTAAGGAAGTTGAACTAATGTTTAAAGTTTGAAGCCTATCGGAAGAGGAATTTTTAAGTTATTGCGAGTAATTTTAAAATAAAGCTGGCACGTAGACAGTCCAATAACAATCAGAAACTGTCTCTTAGTAACATATACCAGTGCTGAAAGTTTGAATCCTATCAGAAGGAGCATTCTTAAGTTAAGCACGGAAACTGCAATGCTGTTTGCATGTATACAGTTGGTATCTGCACAGCCCAAACCGAAGTAAGATGCATCAACGTTGAAGGTTTGAAGACCATCGGAAGACGCGTTTTTAAATCATCTTACAAAACCTTAGAGGAAAAAGTAAGTAATTCCTTTGAAAGATACGAAAAGTTAATAATATTGATCATATTACAGAATATTGAGACATTAGTTATGTAAACTGACTTGTGACTTCCTGCTGAGTTTGTTGAATGATCATGTCAAGTGTGGAATGATGTAGTGAATGTTCTTAATGTGTTGGTGTTCAGTAACTGACCTTGTTATATTATTTATGATCCATTCTTTGAGACACACACACACACACACACACACACACACACACACACACACACACAAGCAGGGATAACAGGGAAGGCACTACAATGGATCAGGGAATACTTGTCAGGAAGACAGCAGCGAGTCATGGTACGTGGCGAGGTGTCAGAGTGGGCACCTGTGACCAGCGGGGTCCCGCAGGGGTCAGTCCTAGGACCAGTGCTGTTTCTGGTATTTGTGAACGACATGATGGAAGGAATAAACTCCGAGGTGTTCCTGTTTACAGATGACGTGAAGCTGATGAGAAGAATTCATTCGATCGAAGACCAGGCAGAACTACAAAGGGATCTGGACAGGTTACAGACCTGGTCCAGCAATTGGCTCCTGGAGTTCAACCTAACCAAGTGCAAAGTCATGAAGATTGGGGAAGGGTAAAAAGACCGCAGACGGAGTACAGTCTAGGGGACCAAAGACTACAAACCTCGCTCAGGGAAAAAGATCTTGGGGTGAGTATAACACCAGGCACATCTCCTGAAGCGCACATCAACCAAATAACTGCTGCAGCATATGGGCGCCTAGCAAACCTCAGAACAGCATTCTGACATCTTAATAAGGAATCGTTCAGGACCCTGTACACCGTGTACGTTAGGCCCATATTGGATTATGCGGCACCAGTTCGGAACCCACACCTAGCCAAGCACGTAAAGAAACTAGAGAAAGTGCAAAAGTTTGCAACAAGACTAGTCCCAGAGCTAAGAGGTATGTCCTACGAGGAGAGGTTAAGGGAAATCAACCTGACGACACTGGAGGACAGGAGAGATAGGGGGGACATGATAACGACATACAAAATACTTAGAGGAATTGACAAGGTGGACAAAGACAGGATGTTCCAGAGATTGGACACAGCAACACGGGGACACAGTTGGAAGTTGAAGACACAGATGAATCACAGGGATGTTAGGAAGTATTTCTTCAGCCACAGAGTAGTCAGGAAGGGGAATAGTTTGGGAAGCGATGTAGTGGAGGCAGGATCCATACATAGCTTCAAGCAGAGGTATGATAAAGCTCACGGTTCAGGGAGAGTGATCTAGTTGCGACCAGTGAAGAGGCGGGGCCAGGAGCTTGGACTCGACCCCTGCAACCTCAACTAGGTGAGTACAACTAGGTGAGTACGTACACACACACACACACACACACACACACACACACACACACACACACACACACACAAGGTGGACAGAGACAGGATGTTTCAGAGAGGAGACTCAGAAACAACGGGTCACAATTGGAAGCCGAAGACTCAGTACTTCTTCAGTCACAGAGTTGTCAGGAAGTGGAACAGCCTAGCAAGTGAGGTAGTGGAGGCAGGAACCATACATAGCTTTAAGACGAGATGTGACAAAGCTCAGGAAGCAGAGAGAGGACCTAGTAGAGATCAGTGAAGAGGCGGCGCCAAGAGCTGAGTCTCGACCCCTGCAACCACAATTAGCTGAGTACACACACACACACACACACACACACACACACACACACACATAGAAGAAAAGCAGAAACTGAAAGAGAGGGCATGAAGAGGCAAGGAGGAAAGAGAGGCAAAGACGGAGATGGGCAGGAGAATCCAGACTCAAGAGGAAGAACAAATACAACCTCCCTCAGACCCAACTACAGAAGGCCCTCAACCACTACAACCTCATTGCAACCAAACAATCTAACCCAATATCCACATGCCGCACCCACTGCCCCCACCCTTCTCATCAGAAACTCCACCTTCACAGAAACCCAACATAGTTCCTCGCCAGGTCTCCCACTTCCCCAGCCCCAGTGTATCCCCCAGACCACAGTTTTAGAAAATAAGTTGAAAGTTTGGTATACAAACGCGGATGGAATAACAAATAAATGTGATGAGTGGCATGGAGAATCAAGGAGACATCTCCAGACAGCATAGCACTCACATTAACGAAACTCACCAAGTTGATAACAGATGCAATTTTTCCACCCAGATATCAGAACCTGAGGAAAGACAGAGGGAGCAGAGTGGGAGGCGGAGTTGCACTGCTCATATAAAATCGATGGGGATTTGAGGAAATTGAAGGAGTGGATGGAGTAGGCAAGAGAGACTACATAGTAGGAACATTTCAGTCTGAGGACCCTAAGGTGGTAATTGCAGTGAAGTACAACCCACCACAGAACTGCAGGAGGCCAAGAGAAGATTATGAAGAGAGCAACAGAGCAATGGTGGACACACTAGCTGAGGTGGCCAGAAGAGCTCACACGGGTAGAGAAAAGTTGCTAGCTATGGGTGGTTTCAGTCTCAAGGAGACTGACTGGGAAAATCTGGAGCCACATGGAGGTCCCAAAACATGGAGAGTGAGTTGATGGATGAGGTACTGGGAAACCTTATGCATCAACATGTTAAGGCTACTACCAGAGAGAGGGAAGTGAGGAAGAACCAGCAAGACTGGACCTCGTATTCACCTCGATTAGTTCGGACATCGAGGACATCACTTACGAAAGGCCACTCAAAGCTACTGATCTCATGGTTCTCAGATCTGAATATGTAGTAGAGTTTCAAGTGGAGAGGGTAGCAGGAGTAGGATGGGAGAAGCAAAACTACAAAAGGGGGGGACTACATGGGCATGAGGAACTTTCTTCAAGAGGTTCAATGGGAAAGAGAATTGGTAGGAAAATCAGTAAGCGAAATGATAGACTACGTGACAAGAAAATGCAAAGAAGCAAATGAGAGGTTTGTTCCCAAGAGAAATAGAAATAATGGGAAGATCAGAACTAGTCCTTGGATCAACCAAAGGTGTAGGGAGGCAAACACTAAGTGTACTAGAGTATGGAAAAAGTACAAAAGACAAATGATCCAGGAAAATAAAGAGATTAGTCGAAGAGCCAGAAACGAGTATGAGCAGATAAGGAGAGAGGCCCAGCGGCAATACGAAAATGACATAAAATCGAAAGTCGTTGACCTGAAACTTTTGTATTGCCACATCGGGAGGAAAACAACAATCAAGGACCAGATAATCGGGATGAGGAAGGATGATGGAAAGTTCACAAGATATGACCAAGAAGTGAGGAGCTCAACATGAGATTTAAAGAAGTATTTACAGAGGAGACAGGAAGGACTCCAGGAAATTAAAACAGGGGAATACACCAACAAGGGATACACCAACAAGTGATGGAAAAATACACACAACCAAGGAGGAGGTGATGAAGCTGTTATGTGAACACGATACCTCAAAGGCGTTGGGACCGGACATCTCTCCATGGGTCCTTAGATAGGGGGCAGAGATGCTGTGTGTGGCACTAACAACAATCTTCAAGATTTTCATTGAAACTGGGCAACTACCTGAGGTATGGAAGACGACAAATGTTGTTCTAATCTTTAAGAAAGGAGACAAACACGAGGCATTAAACTACAGACCAGTGTCACTGATGTGTATAGTATGCAAAATCATGTAGAAGATTATCAGAAGAGTGGTAGAGCACCTAGAAAGAAACAAGCTTGTAAGTGACAACCAGCACGCTTTCAGGGAAGGGAAATCCTGTGTCACAAACCTACCAGAGTTTTATGACAAGGTAACGGAAGAAAGACATGAGAGGGGTGGGTAGACTGCATTTTCTTGGACTGCAAGAAGGCCTTTGACACAGTTCCTCACAAGAAATTAGTGAAAAAGCTAGATGATCGGGCACACATAACAGCTTGAAAGACACTGCAATGGATCAGAGAATACTTGACACAGCAACAACAACGAGTCATGGTACGTGACGAGGTGTCAGAGTGGACGCCTGTGACGAGCGGGGTTCCACAGGGATTAGTCCTAGGACCAGTACTGTTTTTGGAATATGTCAATGGCATGACGGAAGGGATAGAATCAGAAATGTCCCTGTTTGCAGATGATGTGAAGTAAATGAGGAGAATTAAATCTGATGAGGATCAGGCAGGGCTACAAAGAGACTTGGACAGACTGCAAGCCTGGTCCAGCAATTGGCTCCTCGATTTTACCCGCCAAATGCAAAGTCATGAAGATCGGCGAAGGGCAAAGAAGACTGCAGACAGAGTATAGGCTAGGTGGCTAAAACCGGCAAACCTCAGTCAAGGAAAAGGATCTTGGGGTAAGTGTAATACCGAGAACATCTCCTGAGGCGCACATCAACCAGATAACTGCCGCAGTATATGAGTGCTTGGCAAACCTAAGAATAGCTTTCCGATACCTCAGTATGGAATCGTTCAAGACTCTGTGTACCGTGTACGTCAGGCCCATATTGGAGTATGCAGCACCAGTTTGAAAGCCACACCTAATCAAGCACATCAAAAAATTAGATAAAGTGCCAAAGTTTGCAACAAGACTAGTCCCAGAGCTATGAGGAATGTCCTACGAAGAAAGGTTATGGGAAATCGACCTGACTACAATGGAGGACAGGAGGGTTAGGGGAGACATGATAGCGACATATGAAATACTGCGAGGAATTGACAAGGTGGACAGAGACGATATGTTCAAGAGATGGGACACAGAAACAAGGGTTCACAATTGTAAGTTGAAGACTCAGATGAGTCAAAGGGATGTTATTAAGTACTTCTTCAGTCACAGTGTTATCAGGAAGTGAAACAGTCTGGATGTAGTGGAGGCAGGATCCATACATAGCTTTAAGAAGAGGTATGATAAAGCTCATGGAGCAGGGAGAGAGAGGATCTAGTAGCGACCAGTGAGGAGGCGGGGCCAGGAGCTATGAGTCGACCCCTACAACCACAAATAGGTGGGTACAAATAGGTGAGTACACACACACACACACACACACACACACACACACACACACACACACACACAACGGTTTACATTGTATATTTTTCGACCAATCAAGTTCAATCAATAAAAAATAATCCATAGCAGAAATAATAACTAAAGTAATGACAATAAATTACTGGCACATGGAGCATATTAACGTCTACTAAGCCACAAACTCATCAGTCATACGTCAAGTATTAATGCAGCATAGGTAAGTGAGGCAGACCTGACCAGCAACTTCGGAGCTCCGAAACTGAACTTCTCGGAGCTTCTTGTGATGAGTGTTTCAGTCACTCCAGGCACTGTACGAGGCCGTCCATCATGACGCTCTGCTCTACACTAACAGAGGTGTATATCTCTTATCTAATATACATCGGTATATGTGCAATGAAACGTGTTTCTTGGTATGTATAAACAAAGGTGTATCTGTGTATATATACAGTTAAATGTCCATTTTAATGATAAAAGAGTCCTTAAGTGGTGGTGTGCAGGTAATGTGCAGCGTTAATGACCCTCGCGAAGTCGACAACCTTGAACCTAAAAATTAGCTGCCTGACTGCGGTGGAGTGAGGTTGTGCACAGCACCCCTCTGCTGTTTGTCAGGAGAGCTCTCATAGCAACAATATGGCGCTGAGTATCCGACGTAGGATAAACACTGTCGGCGTTGAGCTGCTTCGTGGGGCGATTTCCCCCTCTACGGCGCAGGTGTTACTTCCGGCAATCATCCGGGAAACGTACGGAGTGCAGGATGATGAGGTTTATGGTGTGGCCCTGAATGGGGCCTATCGTCTATTCGTCAAGTTAAATTCGACGGCTGTGTACGAGTCGTTGGTGACGAAATTTGAGCATGTGAGTATTGATGTAACTCCAGCTGTCAAAGTGCGACTCATAGACGTCTCTCGCCACTATACGTGGGTGAAGTTGCGGAATGTCCCCTTCGAGGCTGACGAGGAGGACTTACGGAAGGTGTTTGCTGCTTATGGCACCGTGCATCTGGCAACCCAAGGCAAGTGGGCGGCAGGTGCGTACATGGGACGTCCGGAGGGTACATTCTCCCTCAAAATGACACTGAGGCACCCGATTCCGTCATACGTCGTGATGCCGGAGTTTAGGACCCAGATTCTAGTGGCGTATGCTGGGCAGCGACGGACATGCAGGTTGTGTGGGGAGTATGACCATATGGCAGCGACGTGTGGGAGGCAGTGGAGGGCGCCGGCGCAAACAGGTGGAGCACCAGTTACAGGTGTGGATGTCGTGGAGGAGAATTCCAAAGGAAATCGAGGAGATGGCCGTCTATGGAGTGACATTGTGGAAGAGTCTCTTGTGGTGCATGATGGGCGTGGCACGAGTTGTGTGGAGTCAAAAATGGCCACTTTGCCGGCGACGGGGGAGGACGTGCTAATTCAGCAAGAGGTGCAAGAGCTGGAGGAGGAGCTCGACGAGGTATTGAAAAATTTACCTTCTTCGGGCGAGGATAATGGCTTGGTCCGAGAAATGGTGCCTGAGTTGAAAGGAGAGTGTGGCGGGACAGGCACGAGAAGGACGGAGGACAACTGCAGGCACAGAGAGGAGTCACCGAGCTCTGTGCGACAGGTCACAGTGGAGGTTGATATTCACTGTGAGGAATCTTCGGAAGACAGTATGGCGGTAGAGAGTGTCACGAGGAAGAGGGCGGCTGCGTCAGACTCAGATGATGTCCTGACACCCGCGCAGAGGTCTGGGAGGAGGGATGTATATTTTCGTGACAGCCAGGATAAGAGGCATCGAAAAGGGGGGGGGGTGGATGGTGACAAACCACATGTTGACCCTGGGGCAAGAGGCCCTGGGAAGGGTGAGAGGAGAAAGGATTGGAAGCTTTAGAAAGGCCTTAAATGCATGACTGTGAATGTGAATGGACTGTGTACTGGTATGAAGAGGGAATGCTTTCGTATTCTCTTACGTCGATACAGAGTGGACGTAGTCTTTCTACAGGAGCATAATTTCAGGGAGGGTAAAGTGCTCGAGGTGGAAGGGTATACGGTGTTGACTCTGCCATCGGCACGTTTGAAAGGTGGTGTGGGTTTATTGATAAAGGAGGCGAGCCCGTTTGTGTTGCAAAGACGTGAAGGGGGTGGGGGGGGGGAGGGTGTTGCGTGTGGATGGGTGGTGGATGGGGCAGAGGGTAACCTTTGTAAGTGTGTATGCACCAGCTGAAAATGATATGAAAGTAAAGAGGGATTTTGTGTGTGATGATCTAGTTTTTGCTTTCCGTGGTTTACCTGAGGTGGCCATCGTAGGTGGGGACTGGAATTGTGTGATCAGGAGAGCGGATGTGGAACCTCGAGGGGCGGGGCATATGTTGACAGCATTACGCAATCTATTGGTGGACGTTCAGTTGAGGGATGTGGTAGGTGGGGGAGCGTGGGAGGTGGAGCATACTTTTGTGAGGCGAGGTTACGCGGCTAGGTTAGACAGGTTGTATATATCTCATAAGGTAGTGTCAAAGTCTGTCCGTACTATTGACCTAGCCTTTTCAGATCATAGGGCGGTTGTCGTGGAAGTAGAGTGGGATTCTCTAGCTTGTATCTCTAGGGGATATTGGAAATTAAATACGAGTCTGTTGGAAGATGAGGAGGGGTTGGGGGGTTTTCGGGAGCTGTGGGAGAGATTAACTGAGGAGGTACAAGGTGTGGAGGACGTGGTGACGTGGTGGGATGGTGTGGCTAAGGACCGGATTCGGCATTATTATGTGCGGGAGGGGAAAAGGATTAATTCTTTAAAATTTGGGTTGATTAATTATTTGGAGGACAGGTTACGAGGTTGTTATGTAAAAGGGACAGTAGAGGGTGTCTATCCGATGGACAACATTATGATACTTAAAGAGCGGTTGCGGGAAATTCAGGACGAGCGGTTCCAAGCGGTGAGAGTAATGGCGGGGGTGGAGGAGGTGTTATGGGGAGATAGGCCGTCTTCGTGTGTGTTGCGCAGACAAAAACAACGTCAGCAGGCAACAGCTATTCCATGTTTGGAGGTTCTTGAGTCGGTGGGTGGGTATAGGGCGGGTCAGGTAATCCACACTACGGATGGGATGGGGTTGTTTGCGGATACGTGGTACGAAAAGTATTGGCGGGAGGAAGGGGTAGGATTAGGGGATTTAGAGAGGGTGTGTGGAAGTGTGCCATGTAGGTTAGGACACAGTGATAGGGAAGCTTTGGGGGGGGACATAACTGAGGAGGAAATATGGAGAGCTTTGAGTGCCATGCGAAAGGGCAAAGCACCGGGAATCGATGGACTGCCGGCGGAGTTTTATCAACAGCATTGGGAGTTAATAAAAGGTTTTTTGGTGAGGTTACTGAACTTGATGAAGGTAAGTGGAAGGTTGGGTGAAAGACAGGCAACAGCTGTAGTTGTTTTGGTACCGAAGGGTAAGGAACAGCGTTCGCTCAGGGACTATAGAACAATATCATTGTTATGCGCGGATTATAAGTTATTTGCAAAAATTTTAGGAAATAGGCTCAAGTGTGTTGTAGGGAGGGTTGTATCGGAAACCCAGTTTGGGTTGCCAGGTAGGTCTATGGGGGTGGGACATGGTCTTTTAAGGGATTTCGTGGAAGAAAACGGGGGGGAAGGGGGGGCGGGGTTGGTTGCACTAGACTGGCAAGGAGCTTATGATAGGGTGGAGCGGGAGGCGTTGAGAGCTATCCTTAGGAAACAGGGCTATGGGGAGGAAATAGTGGGATGGGTAGAGGCGTTGTATAGAGGGGCAATGGTGAGAGTACAGATTAATGGAAGATTAGGGGGGAGGATTGTCATGGGCAGAGGTCTTAGACAGGGGTGTCCTATGTCACAGCTTTTATTTGCATGCATACAGGACCCCTTTTATAGAATGGTGGAGCGCCATATGGGCGTTAGTGAAGGGGTTGGGGGGGGTACTGGGGGCGTTTGGCCTGTTCTCATAGGGTATGTAGATGATACTACTGTATTGGTTAGAGAAGGGATGTCCATAAAAGCCTTAGATGGGGTGGTCGACACGTTTGCATGTGCAACTGGTATGAGGGTAAATTCGGAGAAGTCCATGGTTATGGGGTTAGGAACTTGGGGGGAGCGGGTCGAGTGGGGTAGTGCAGTTGTAAAGAAGCGGGTGATGTCATTAAAAATTTGTGGTCTAATCTATGCAGATGATCTTGAGGTTGCACGTGTTAATAATTCGGTCAGGTTGGTAGAAAGGATACTGGGTCGATTGGGAGCATTGCGGCCTTATCATTTGACCCTTGTGCAGCGTGCCATTGTAATTAACGTTTTATTGTATAGCAAGGTTTGGCATGTGGCTGCCGTGTTCCCTTTAACGGGGACGGCAATTGCAACTATACTTAGAGGGGTTTTTAAATTTTTGTGGGGTTCAGGTTGTGATTGGCTTAGAAGGGATGTAGTAATGTTACCTGTGCGTCAGGGGGGGTTGGGTTTAATGAATTTAAAGAGGAGGGTCAAATGTATCTTTATTAAAAGGGAGGTGATGAGGGAGGGTGTGAGTGGGGGGGGGTTGGTTAAGGTACACAATAAATTGAAACGCATGTTTTCTGGGACGGAGTTGAGGGAGTGTGAAACTATTTTGAGGGCAGCAGTGATGGTTAGGGATCTGGGTAAGGTAAAAATAAGTAGGTTGTGTAGGATGTCGGCGGAAAGGGTTGTGGCTCCGGTGGAGGGGATTTTCCCCATGTATGACTGGGGTTGTATATGGAGAAGGTTTGGTAGGTTAAGGTTACAACCCCGTGGACGTGAGGTGATGTATCGGTTTTTGCATGGGATTTTACCATCGGGAGTGGTCTTACGAGCTAGACGGGTGGTTGAGGGGGGGGGGTATGTGGAATATGTGGCGGGGAGGATTCTGCATTCCATGTAGTGTATTTTTGTGAGGGGTTGGGGAGCGTCAGGGGTTGGTTGAGCAGGGTGTTGCATAAGATAAGTGGTCAATACTTCTCTGTTTTGCGGGCATTGAGTCTTGATGTGGGGGGTATGGATGAAAGTATTATTAGGGCTGTGGGGTACATTATGGTAGATTATGTCTACATTATGTGGGGAATGAGGGGGAAAGGGGTAAGTGAGGTGAAGAGGAGGGTATTGGCTGTTACGTTTTATAAAACGTTGTGCCGTAATAGAGAACTTTATGGGAGGAGGTGGGAGCGGGATTTCTCTGAGGGATATAGAGACATTACATTAGAGGTTTTATTAAATTTGTAAAGTAGGTGGGTGGGGCAGGGTAGGGATGGTATAATGTATTATGTTAATGGCCTGTCAGGGGTGGAAACGGGGTCGCCTCCTGGTATGTAGCAGGTGAATGTGTATGAACTTGGGCGTATGATGCGTATTCATGGTTGTGATGCGTATACTCAATATATGTGTTTGATTTTGCAGTAGGATATTGTTTTATGTATGTTACTCTTATGCACGTTGTTAGATGATTGTAGAGGTGTCAGTGTGTTGGATCCTTGTTTATTAATATATTCTGTGTTTGATGAACATATTGTTTTTACCTTATTCTCAATACAGTACGTTAATTGTATTTAACGTATACGGTGTCCTACTTTATAATTTACAAGTGACAATATATGTATATAATGATGTGTTTTGTTAATCATATAACAATGCAATTGGAATTAGTCGGTTATTGGTTATCATAGGTGTAGGGGTTTTCATGTATGGGTGAGGAGGGATATTTGTGTTATCTCAAGTTCATGTTTGTGTGGTTGTTCATGATTATTCTGTGTAAGACCTGTTTTTGTCTTTATCTATTTCTTGTATTGTATTGTTCTAAATAAAATATAAAAAAAAAAAAAAAAATCCCGTCAGCAAGCAAGAACAGTTTAATCCCACACAAAGTGGACGAAGCGGTGTATTAAAACTCAATAAACACCTCAGGGTATATACCCTTGCCTCTTTAGGCTACTGATCTGTGTACTGAAGATGTTGATGGGACAGTTGAGTGTGTGGCTAGTATTACTATCGTCAACGTTGATGATGTGCCAGGTGTAGGTGTTACTATCATCAACGTTGATGTGCCAGGTGTATGTTATTATCATCAACGTTGATGAATCTCGCCGTTATATCACAGTAGCGAAGTGTTATCGGCAAGTTAAGTGTCTTCAACACTGTTGCTCTGCGCTGGAAACTGATAAAAAATTTTATCAGTGTTTGTAAAGTGCTATCAAAACTCGTCACTTTTCGTTAAGTGGTTATAAAAATTTATAAAGTTCTCGTCAACGTTCTTAAAGTGTTAAGAACTAATCAATGTTTATAAAGTAATTAAAAAATAAATATAAACTGATTATAACAAATTATTGGTGTTCGTAAATTAGTTATAAAGTGTTGGTAAAGTGTTAATAAAGTCTAGTCAGTGTTGGTAAAGTGTTAATAAAGACGCCACAGTGTTGGTAGTGCTAATAAAGACGCCACAGTGTTGGTAGTGCTAATAAAGACGCCACAGTGTTGGTAGTGCTAATAAAGACGCCACAGTGTTGGTAGTGCTAATAAAGACGCCACAGTGTTGGTAGTGCTAATAAAGACGCCACAGTGTTGGTAGTGCTAATAAAGACGCCACAGTGTTGGTAACTCACAACTCGTCATGTACCAACATGTGAAGGTGAGTTTTATTTCTGACTGCTGGAAGGTGGTGGTGATTTCAGTGATCTTCCCTATACCCACCATTATTTCTATTTATTTCACTTATTCTTTTCTTTATTTCTTTCCTAACTTTATTTACAAGCTAAGAGCTGTTACCTACATCAGCTAATTTAAAAACCTTTATTGTTATGAAACATACCAGTAAGGAACATGATGAAGTTGGAGTCATCAGTGAGCCAACAATTTCATTTGATCATCTGACTTTATTTCGCTGATATTTTTATGTTGTACGAACATGTTCCAAACTCGAGTCGTAATAGGAAAAACTGATCTCTAATGTAGTTATGTAGAAGCTTGCATCTCGCTGTTCTTGGAGTGGAACCAAGTGTGGTACTTGGCTCCACTCCGATGTTGACCTCGTACATAATAGAAAGGCCACCCACATCCCTCCAGTGTTAATCTGCTGAAATGACAGATTTGTCCAGGCTGGTTCCAGGTGAAAGATGAGTCGTCTTGCTCTGTTCTCTACTGTCAAGAAGTCGCAGATGAGATGGGTCGGGGGGGGGGGGAATCCAAAAAAGTAGAGCATACTCAAGGTTTGAGCGTACTTTTGCCTAGTATAGAATCTTGCAACCTCTACTGTCGAGTAGATAAGAGATACGTAGAAGTGCCGTAAGCTTCCTGCAGCCTTGTTTACCAGGTTTACAACGTGGTTCTTCATGGTCAATTTGGAGTTAAATTTTACCCCAAGGAAATCAACTTCATCCTAGGGTAACAACACTTTCATTCATACTTACCACTGCTCCAGCATTACCATCATGGTGCCTACAGACCATCATTTGTGTTTTCTCAGGAGCAAATGTTACCTGCCATCGTTTATCCCAGGCTGTTATAGCTCTTAGCTGGTGATTGATGTAGCGTAGAGCAGCTGGCATTTCCTCTCTTGGATAAGTAAATGTCAGCGTGGAGTCGTCTGCATATGCATGGGATTCTGGGATGGGATGGAGGAGGTCGTTGAAGTAGACATTCCATAACAATGGTCCCAGCACGCTTCCTTGTGGAACACTTGCCCCAACAGGATATCTTGCTGTCTGTGTCCCTTTCTCTTTTTCTCCCTTTTTCTTCTTATTTACAAGCTAAGAGCTGTTACCTACCTCAACTCATTGGAAAGACACTTTTATTGTTATGAAAGATACAAAACGGGAACAGGGTGAAGTTGGAGCCATCTGTGGGCCAGCAATTGTACATGGCTAATTAACTTTTTGCTGTTGTTAAGCTGTACTAACATACTCGAGACTCGAGTCATTCTAGGAATAAATTATCTCAGATAGTGATATTCCTGAGAAGAGTGAAAGAATTATAGGGGAATAAGTCTTTTGTGTAAACCAGGTAAAACAAATGGTACAGTTATTGTTGAAAGAATTAAAGGAAAGACAGAAACTAGGATTGCAGAAAAGCAAAATCTTAGCAAGGGTAGGGAAATTGTAGTCATTGTATAGAAATATATAATGGTAGGAAATTTTTGTTGCATATATGAATTTGTAAAAAAAAAAAAGTGATCAGGAGGATAGGTGAATAATATGACAGATGTTACCAGTGTATAGAATTGGTGATAAGTTGCTAAAAGCAGTAGTATTTACGTGGATATTGAGGTTCATGTTAGTGTCCGTAGGAGAGACGAGGATTTTCAAGTAAATGTGGGCTTAGAGATGTGTTTAACGTATTTGTGGATGTAGTTGTAAAAGGAGTGAGTAGCACGTGGGTGTTAGGGCGAGGTGTGGAATTACGATAATGAATGTAACGCTAAGTGGGAGTTGTCGCAGTTGCTTTCTGCTGATGACACTGTTCTTTTGGGAGATACTGAAGAGAAGTTGCAAAGGTTGGTAGAGGAATTTAGAAGCTAATGTAAAAAGAAATTTCAGTACAGCAGTATTCCAGCCTATAGAAAACAAGCGATTTGAAGAGAATCATCATGGGATTGGCGTCCCTAGTTTTGAAGGTTCTCATTATCCAACCTATCATTTTTCTAGCAGATGAGGTAAATACATTGTTGTGGTCTGTGAAGGCGAGGTCATCTAACATTATCACTCCCAGGTCCTTCACATTAGTTTTTCGCTCTGCTGTGTGATTAGAATTCGTTTTACAGCATAATCTATTTATATAGGTATAATCTAAATATATCGGTATAATATAATCTAGGTATACCAGTATAATTTAGGTATAACATTATAATTTAGGTATGGCAGAACAATCTAGGTATACCAGAATAATCTAGGTATACCAGAGCAATCTAGGTATACCAGTATAATCTAGGTATACCAGTATAATCTAGGTATACCAGTATAATCTAGATATACCAGTATAATCTAGGTATACCAGTATAATCTAGGTACATTGGTATAATCTAGGTATACCTGTATAATCTAGCTAATCTAAGTATACCATTATAATCAAGGTATAACATTATAATCTAGGTACAACAATTGCCTGGTCTCAGACCGGGCCACGGGGGCGTTGACCCCCGGAACTCTTTCCAGGTAAACTCTAGGTAAGGTATACTGGTATAATTTAAGTATACCGGTACAATCTAGGTAAACATAATCTAGGTATTCTGGTATATCTAGGTATAACTTAATCTAGATATACCGGTATGGGAGACTTAAGTCTCGAGACACTCCCCAGATAGGGAACCAAGGCCGGGTCACCACTACTTGGAAAAGACCCGGGCCAGGAGAGTACCGGCGAATAAAAAAAAAAAAACCGGTATGATCTAGGTATAACATTAAAATCTAGGCTTATCGTTAAGTGTCCACTACAAAAGGTCATCAGTATTTACTTTCCCTCTTAATGTATATAGACATCTTTCTTCAGCCAGGACATCATACCTCAGTTTGGGCTATGTATTTAGACTTACATCGCTCTGTTCTACCTGACCTAATTTGGCCGAGCGTCTTCCTCTGTGACTAACGTCTACCGTCCTACGAGGGATGTAGGTTGCCCCGTGCAAGACAGAAGGGTGACTCCTTTGGATATTAAAATCCAGAATAATGGGTCCCAAACTTATCATAATGTTTTTAAAACCAATGTTCATCTGGACGTCAGATGGTCTGTTCCTCCTAACTTACTATACATGGTAGCGATAATTTCATTCTTAGTTGGAGTCGGCGTGATCCGTAGTCGGCTCTTGGCGGTGGAAGCTGAAGGCTGTGAACTCTGGACTCTTTGAGATTTGGGCGAAGATCTAGTGTTCATATGCTTAACTCATAATATTTACTATCGTTCTCATCTAGGGAAGTGGCAACAAGAGCAGATGTACCCTGGAAATAAATGGTATAAAATACCGACACAATGGAAATATAAACACACATGCAGTATAATGTGATCCTTGTAAAGTAAAAGGACACAAGTGCAACTAATGTGACATTTATTGTGGCAACGTTTCGCTCTCCAGGAGCTTTATCAAGCTTGATAAAGCTCCTGGAGAGCGAAACGTTGCCACAATAAATGTCACATTAGTTGCACTTGTGTCCTTTTACTTTACATATTGTCGGTAATTCTACCAACTTTATTACAATGTGATCCTTTATTGACAACGTTTCGCCCACACAGTGGGCTTCTTTCAAGTCACAAAAAGATCTACCTGGCGTGGAAGGTACACGAGTATTTATAGTCAGGTTCAGAATGCTGAGGTCAGGTGGAGAATGCTGCATCTGATGATGTACCGAGTGGGGTTATAGTCTAAAATCTTGGGTAGCTTGAAAAGGAGATTGGATAAGTTTGTGAGCAGACCTTCAGTAGTGTTCTTCCATTCCTATGTTCTTATGTGGGATAGCGATGGAGAAGTTTCTTCGCAAGTGGTTCCGCTATGTTATAGAAGCCACTATTCTGGTTGAAGTTGTCGGATATAGAAATAAGTGATGATTCCAGGATTCTTCGGTATTGAGTGTTGTCTTCTATGGCGATAACTCTTGAGTTTCTGTAGTTTATCAAGTGGTTGTGTGAATTACGGTGTTGTATACAGGCATCCCTTGTATCGTTAGACCTGCTTGCGTACTGGTGTTCTGAAATACGTGTTAGGAGGTCCCTGGATGTTTCGCCCACGTATAATTTGTTGCAGTCGTTACAAGGCATTATGTATACCCCTGGAAATATAAACACAAATGCAGTATAATGTGATCCTTTATTGACAACGTTTCACCCACACAGTGGGCTTTTTCAAGTCACACACGGATCTACCTGGGGTTGGAAGGTACGAGAGTATTTATAGTCATGAACATTAAAATGGTATAAAATACCGACAGGTTGTTAGGTAAGACACATATGCAACAGTTAGGTATCTTTATTGTGAAACGTTTCGCCTACACAGTAGGCTTCTTCAGTCAAGTACAGGAAAGGTTGATAGAAGCAGAAGATACTTGAAGACGATGTAATCAGTCCATCACCCTTAAAGTTTTGAGGTGGTCAGTCCCTCAGTCTGGAGAAGAGCATTGTTCCATAGTATGAAACAATATGGAGAAGAAGTGACAGGATGGAGCTTTTATAGCGCCAAGAGGTGAGACGTAGGAGAGGTAAGAACTCAGATGTTGAGAGGTCCCTCTCAAATCCAGCCCCTCTCACTAGTGGAAGTTGCCGAAGTTGATTGCAGGTCTGTACCAAGATACCCTTGTGTTGCAGTGTCTGACAGATTGAACATTAAAATGGTATAAAATACCGACAGGTTGTTAGGTAAGACACATATTCAACAGTTAGGTATCTTTATTGTGAAACGTTTCGCCTACACAGTAGGCTTCTTCAGTCAAGTACAGGAAAGGTTGATAGAAGCAGAAGATACTTGAAGACGATGTAATCAGTCCATCACCCTTAAAGTTTTGAGGTGGTCAGTCCCTCAGTCTGGAGAAGAGCATTGTTCCATAGTATGAAACAATATGGAGAAGAAGTGACAGGATGGAGCTTTTATAGCGCCAAGAGGTGAGACGTAGGAGAGGTAAGAACTCAGATGTTGAGAGGTCCCTCTCAAATCCAGCCCCTCTCACTAGTGGAAGTTGCCGAAGTTGATTGCAGGTCTGTACCAAGATACCCTTGTGTTGCAGTGTCTGACAGATTGAACATTAAAATGGTATAAAATACCGACAGGTTGTTAGGTAAGACACATATGCAACAGTTAGGTATCTTTATTGTGAAACGTTTCGCCTACACAGTAGGCTTCTTCAGTCAAGTACAGGAAAGGTTGATAGAAGCAGAAGATACTTGAAGACGATGTAATCAGTCCATCACCCTTAAAGTTTTGAGGTGGTCAGTCCCTCAGTCTGGAGAAGAGCATTGTTCCATAGTATGAAACAATATGGAGAAGAAGTGACAGGATGGAGCTTTTATAGCGCCAAGAGGTGAGACGTAGGAGAGGTAAGAACTCAGATGTTGAGAGGTCCCTCTCAAATCCAGCCCCTCTCACTAGTGGAAGTTGCCGAAGTTGATTGCAGGTCTGTACCAAGATACCCTTGTGTTGCAGTGTCTGACAGATTGAACATTAAAATGGTATAAAATACCTAACAACCTGTCGGTATTTTATACCATTTTAATGTTCAATCTGTCAGACACTGCAACACAAGGGTATCTTGGTACAGACCTGCAATCAACTTCGGCAACTTCCACTAGTGAGAGGGGCTGGATTTGAGAGGGACCTCTCAACATCTGAGTTCTTACCTCTCCTACGTCTCACCTCTTGGCGCTATAAAAGCTCCATCCTGTCACTTCTTCTCCATATTGTTTCATACTATGGAACAATGCTCTTCTCCAGACTGAGGGACTGACCACCTCAAAACTTTAAGGGTGATGGACTGATTACATCGTCTTCAAGTATCTTCTGCTTCTATCAACCTTTCCTGTACTTGACTGAAGAAGCCTACTGTGTAGGCGAAACGTTTCACAATAAAGATACCTAACTGTTGCATATGTGTCTTACCTAACAACCTGTCGGTATTTTATACCATTTTAATGTTCAATCTGTCAGACACTGCAACACAAGGGTATCTTGGTACAGACCTGCAATCAACTTCGGCAACTTCCACTAGTGAGAGGGGCTGGATTTGAGAGGGACCTCTCAACATCTGAGTTCTTACCTCTCCTACGTCTCACCTCTTGGCGCTATAAAAGCTCCATCCTGTCACTTCTTCTCCATATTGTTTCATACTATGGAACAATGCTCTTCTCCAGACTGAGGGACTGACCACCTCAAAACTTTAAGGGTGATGGACTGATTACATCGTCTTCAAGTATCTTCTGCTTCTATCAACCTTTCCTGTACTTGACTGAAGAAGCCTACTGTGTAGGCGAAACGTTTCACAATAAAGATACCTAACTGTTGCATATGTGTCTTACCTAACAACCTGTCGGTATTTTATACCATTTTAATGTTCAATCTGTCAGACACTGCAACACAAGGGTATCTTGGTACAGACCTGCAATCAACTTCGGCAACTTCCACTAGTGAGAGGGGCTGGATTTGAGAGGGACCTCTCAACATCTGAGTTCTTACCTCTCCTACGTCTCACCTCTTGGCGCTATAAAAGCTCCATCCTGTCACTTCTTCTCCATATTGTTTCATACTATGGAACAATGCTCTTCTCCAGACTAGTCATGTTGAGGTCAGGTGGAGAATGCTGCAGCTGATGATCTACCGGGTGGGGTTATAGAGTCTTGGGTAGCTTGGCAGGGGTATTGGACAAGTTTTGAGTAGACCTTCTGCAGTGTTCTATGTTCTTATGTGGGATAGCGATGAAGAAGTTTCTTGGCGAGTGGTTCAGCTATGTTATAGAAGCCATTGTTCTGGTTGAAATTGTTGGTTGTAGAGATGAGCGATGATTCCAGGATTCTTCTGTATTGAGTGTTGTCTTCTGTGGCTATAAGTCTTGAGTTTCTGTAGTTAACTAAATGGTTGTGTGAATTGCGATGTTGTACACAGGCATTCCTTGTATCGTCAGTCCTGCTTGCATATTGGTGTTCTGAAATACGTGTTTGGAGGTCTCTTGATGTTTCGCCCACATATAATTTGTTGCAGTCATTACAAGGGATTATGTATACCCCTGCAGAGGATGGAGGCTTGTCCTGTCTACTACTGGTGATGTCCTTGATGGTCGTGGTTGTGGAGGTAGATACTTGGAATGATGTTTTGGCAAAGATGTTGGAAACATGTTTGGCAATGGAGTTGGTTGGGAGGACTATGTATCTCTTCTCGGCAGTGTCTTCTCTGGGTGTGTTGAAGATGTTTAATGCCCGCCGTCTGCAGTCTCTGATGAAGTGACGAGGATAGTGGAGTTTAGAAAATACTTGTTCAATTATAGTGCATTCTTCCTCAAGGAACTCATTGCTGCAGATTCTGAGTGCACGTAGGAAGAAGCCTATAATTACACCACGTTTGGTTTTGGTGTCGTGGTGAGAGTAGAAGTGGAGAAGATCGTTTTGGTTGGTGGGTTTTCGATAGACTTTAAAACGAAGTTCGTTGCCAGCTTTGCAGAGCAGAACATCAAGGAAAGGAAGAGTGTCGTCGACTTCTTCTTCAAGTGTGAACTGGATTGAAGGCTCGACCTGGTTGAGCTTGTCTTGGAGAGCTTGAACGTTGAAGCGTTTAGGAGTTATGAGGAGAATGTCGTCAACATAACGGAGCCAGGTGACAGACGAAGGAATAATGGTGGAGAAACGTTCGGCTTCTAGATGTTCCATGAATAGGTTCGCCAGGACTGCACTGAGTGGCGAACCCATGGGTAGTCCAAAAGTCTGCTGAAAGAGGTGATTTTCGAAAGAGAAACACGTAAAGCAAACACATAGTTCAACAAGGTCGATGAAATCGCTGGCTGGAATGGGAAGATCAAGTGAATCATCAATTTTCCTGCGCAAAAGATCGATGGCTTGTGTAGTAGGTACTTTGGTGAATAGGGAAGTCACGTCAAGGCTGGAAAGTTTCTTGTTCCTGATGTTGATGTTGCGAATGCGATTGAGAAGATCACCCGAGTGTTTGAGATGTGCTGGACTGATAGTGCCCAAGAGTTTAGAGAGGTGTTTTGCGAGAATTCCTGAGAGCTGGTGGGGAGCACTGCCTATTCCCGAGGATATGGGCCTCAGTGGGATACCAGGCTTGTGAGTTTTCGGCAGGCCGTACATTCTGGCAGGTCTGGGGTTCCTGTGTATGGTGTGCAGAAGATTCTTCCCTTGTTCTGAGCCCCTCAGAATGCGGCGAGTCCTTTGAAGAAAAGTTTTAGTAAGGTTGTCCACTTGGTTAGTTGTGAGAGGTTTGTAGGTATCTGGGTCATTAAGTAGATTGAGCACTTTGTTCCTGTAATCGTCAGTGTTCATGATAACAACACCACCTCCTTTATCAGCGGTGGTGACCCTGATGGTCGTGTCTTCTGCTAAACCTTTGAGTGCCAGAACACTAGGCACAACACTCCGGGGCAACATGAACAGACGCACCGCCGAAATCATTCACAGCAGAGTTACCACAGCGAATGTTCAACAGAAGATCAGACTTACTAGGAAACTACAAACACTCTGCGATAATAGTAATTGAAAAAGTTTAGGAAGGCCTGAAATTATTCAAAATCTTTCATCTCGTCCACTGTCAACCACAGAAACTGAAGCCCTCAGCTTAGGCCTCAAATTCGCAACAGGAATTACGAAACCAAAACAAGACCTCAATTTCATCGCCAAAAACTACAGACACAATGACTCCGACTTCCAAAAAGGTTATCTTCAAGGCATCATCTCAGCAGCCATCTCAGCACACAGCTCCCCAGTCATACCTCGACGTTACATCAATGCACTCAAAGGTTTAGCAGAAGACACGACCATCAGGGTCACCACCACTGATAAAGGAGATGGTGTCGTAATTATGAACACTGACGATTACAGGAACAAAATGCTCAATCTACTTAATGACCCAGATGCCTACAAACCTCTCACAACTAACCAAGTGGACAACCTTACTAAAAATTTTCTTCAAAGGACTCGCCACATTCTGAGGGGCTCAGAACAAGGGAAGAAACTTATGCACACCATACCCAGGAACCCAAGACCTGCCAGAATGTACGGCCTGCCGAAAACTCACAAGCCTGGTATCCCACTGAGGCCCATATCCTCGGGAATAGGCAGTGCTCCCCACCAGCTCTCAAGAATTCTCGCAAAACACCTCTCTAAGCTTTTGGGCACTATCAGTCCTGCACATCTCAAACACTCGGGTGATCTTCTCAATCGCATTTGCAACGTCAACATCAGGAACAAGAAACTTTCCAGCCTTGACGTGACTTCCCTATTCACCAAAGTACCTACTACACAAGCCATCGATCTCTTGCGCAGGAAAATTGATGATTCACTTGATCTTCCTATTCCAGCCAGCGATTTCATCGACCTTGTTGAACTATGTGTTGGCTTTACGTGTTTCTCTTTCGAAAATCACCTCTTTCAGCAGACTTTTGGACTACCCATGGGTTCGCCACTCAGTGCGGTCCTGGCGAACCTATACATGGAACATCTAGAAGCCGAACGTTTCTCCACCATTATTCCTTCGTCTGTCACCTGGCTCCGTTATGTTGACGACATTCTCCTCATAACTCCTAAATGCTTCAACGTTCAAGCTCTCCAAGACAAGTTCAACCAGGTCGAACCTTCAATCCAGTTCACACTTGAAGAAGAAGTCGACAACACTCTTCCTTTCCTTGTGTTCTTCTCTGCAAAGCTGACCATGAACTTCGTTTTAAAGTCTATCAAAAACCCACCAACCAAAACGATCTTCTCCACTTCTACTCTCACCACGACACCAAAACTAAACGTGGTGTAATTATAGGCTTCTTCCTGCTTGCACTCTGAATCTGCAGCAATGAGTTTCTTGAGGAAGAATGCACTATAATTGAACAAGTATTTTCTAAACTCCTCTATCCTCGTCATTTCATCAGAGACTGCAGACGACGGGCATTAAACATCTTCAACACACCCAGAGAAGACACTGCCGAGAAGAGATACATAGTCCTCCCCACCAACTCCATTGCCAAACACGTTTCCAACATCTTTTCCAATACCTCATTCCAAGTATCTACCTCCACAACCACGACCATCAAGGACATTACCAGTGAGAGACAGGACAAGCTTCCACCCTCTGCAGGGGTATACATAATGCCTTGTAATGACTGCAACAAATTATACGTGGGCGAACATCAAGGGACCTCCAAACACGAATTTCAGAACACCAATACGCAAGCAGGTCTGACGATACAAGGAATGCCTGTGTAATTCACACAACCACTTAATAAACTACAGAAACTCAAGACTTATAGCCACAGAAGACAACACTCAATACCGAAGAATCCTGGAATCATCACTTATTTCTATATCCGACAACTTCAACCAGAATAATGGCTTCTATAACATAGCGGAACCATTTGCGAAGAAACTTCTCCATCGCTATCCCACATAAGAAGATAGGAACGGAAGAACACTACTGAAGGTCTGTTCACAAACTTATCCAATCTCCTTTTCAAGCTACCCAAGATTTTAGACTATAACCCCACTCGGTACATCAGATGCAGCATTCTCCACCTGACCTCAGCATTCTGAACCTGACTATAAATACTCGTGTACCTTCCACGCCAGGTAGATCTGTTTGTGACTTGAAAAAGCCCACTATGTGGGCGAAACGTTGTCAATAAAGGATCACATTATACTGCATATGTGTTTATATTTCCAGATGTACCCTGCCAGTAGACTCTTTAGATGCATCAATGTATATAATGTGTATAAAATTTGTGGTGCTATGCACCACACACGAAGACAGGAACGCAGAAAGTGCTGTCTTCGTTGCCTTGTGATCCATTGTGCCCTTAAATCTGACTAAAAAAAGTAATTTGGTTTCATTGTCCATCTAAAGTAAAATTAAGAGTTTTTATGAATATCAATTTCAGGAAACTAGAATTTATTACAATTTTGACTGTCAAATTAGAGTGAAAGGCTTAGAAAGTAGATTAGACTGAGTAGGCTCAATCCTTTTTCGAGGAGGTACAGTGTCGGGGGTTTCCAGATCGCCAGTTCGCTGTTCCATCCTCTTCATGTCATTCAGTTTGTCCTTGAGGTTTACAGCTGTGGCATTAGACCTTAAAGGGGTTGTAAGAAGGGTGCTATCAGCTGGCAATGGTTGAAGCTCCTGGTAGTATTGATCTCACTGCCTTGATTGCTTGCTGGTTGATGGAGATGGTAATCCATATGAAAGGGTTCATGAAGAATCTCGAGGGTTGTCCCTGCACTTTGCCTGTTCATGAGTCCTTAATCTAAACTGAGTCGTTACAGGAATACCAACGCCTTAATAACAGTTTGGTATGATGAATTAAACATGTGCAACATCTGAGTTTCTGTACTTGTAGACATTTCGCAATCCAGTGGTTTTATCAGTATAGAAAGACATAAAAATTTATACAGAAAATAGTGATAGATGAGGTAATCATGAGCAACTTGGCATATTACTAATCTCCAGTAAGTTAAGATGAAAATAAAGAAGTAAGCTTGGCCAGAACCAATCAAACATAGATCTCTTTCCCTGTGACTCTTAGTACAAAAGAACAATGTATAATCGCCACTATAGTAACAAAACAGTAATCGTCATAAGGTAGAAATAACATACATCAGTAATGCGATACCAGACAATATATCCATGGACATGAAAACACGATGACTGGACACATCAAAACCGACGTCTTCAGGGCTGAGGGACTAAACCCCTCAAACTTTTCTCTTCAATACTTCCGCTGTCTCCAGTTTATTTGTCGTTTTTTAATATGATGGAAAAAGCCTGCTGCGCAGGCGAAATGTTTCAGAAATGAAGAAATGAAAATACTCATTTCTCTCTTTCATCAACTTGACGGCATTGTGTAGTATTAATAAAAAACTAAGTCAGTGTTTACCCTTTACCCAGAGGCTAAATCCATTCTCCCTTAAGTGTTCTTCACTGCCAGCTTCCCACAGTGATTAAAGCGTCCGCTATACAAAATAGCTCACAGATGGCAACAGGTTTGATCGCTGTGGGTTTCCGTTGGTTGTAAAAACGTAAACTGAACGCGGTTGGTGGTCATTACTAAAAGGATATAGGAGTTCTGGTTAGCAGTAATCTAAAACCAAGACAACAGTGCGTAAGTGTTCGCAATAAAGCTAACAGAATCCTTGGCTTCATATCAAGAAGCATAAATAATAGGAGTCCTCAGGTTGTTCTTCAACTATATATATCCTTGGTTAGACCTCATTTAGATTATGCTGCACAGTTTTTGTCACCGTATTACAGAATGGATATAAATGCTCTGGAAAATGTACAAAGTAGGGTGACAAAGTTGATCCCATATATCAGAAATCTTCCCTATGAGGATAGACTGAGGACCCTGAATCTAGAAAGGCGTAGAATTAGGGGTGATATGATTGAGGTGTATAAATGGAAAACAGAAATAAATAAAGGGAATGTAAATAGTGTGCTAAAATTATCCAGCCAAGACGCAGCACTGGTGTCAAGTTGAAAAATTCCGATTCAGGAAGGATATAGGAAAGCACTGGTTTGGTAATAGAGTTGTGGATGAGTGGAACAAACTCCCGAGTACCGTCATAGAAGCTAAAACGTTGTGTAATTTTAAAAATAGGTTGGATAAATACATGAGTGGGTGTAGGTAGGCGTGAGTTAGACATGACTAGCTTGTGCTAATAGGACTGATGCCGTGCTTCTTCCTTATGTGGATGTGACCTGACTTGACTAGGTTGGGCCATTGGCTTAAGCCGGTGGAAGACTTGGACCGGCCTCGCATGGGCCAGTAGGTCTACCGCAGTGTTCCATCTTCCTTATGTTGTTATGTAATATACAGCTTCAGTAAGTAGCAGGATTGCAAGTAATACTTTAGGGTTGGATGGCCGGCTGGACAGTGCTCTGGATTGTCAACTGACAAAGTATTAGTTCAAATCTCCGACAAACACTTCGCGGACTCGATGCTATGTAATCCCTCATTAGAGATATAAACCTCCAACAAGAATAAACCGTCGTAGTCCTTATTAAGGAATAACAACACCTTCTGGTGTAACAAACCGTCGTAGCCCTTATAAATGCACAACACAAACCTGAGGTTGGACAATGAGAACTTTCAAAATACTACTTAAAATATTGCAGGTAATGACGTTATTCAGAGAATCTGTGATTTCTCGCTTGGACTACTGTTCGTCACTGACGGTTCCACTCAGGGTAGCGAGATGAGAGGTGCAACAGATATATTATTTACCTCCTGAACTGAGCCAATAAAACATTTGAATTACTGGGAACGTTTAACAGTACTTATTATGTGCTCTCTCGAGCACATATTCACTACGGAATCTTCTGTCTGGAGTGGAGAGAGAAATGTATGATAATACATACACAGAAGATACTGGAGGGCTTAGTCTCAATCTCCACACTATCACACAAATGTACTGGAGTGAGAGGGATACATGAGAGGAAGTGTTATATTATATTTAATAATATACAAGGGAGCTATTGGGCACAATACGGGAATATTGTTTCAACATCCGTTAATTAGGCTGTTAAACGCACTACCATCAGATACCAGAAATACTGCAAAAACAAGTGCAAAAGTCAGGAGAAAACTGGATAACTACTTCTACCAAGTGCCTGATCAGCCTGGCTGTGTTGGATATGGGTACCAGTCAGGCTGCTAACATAAAAAGCTCAGCTGACCGGGCAACCACCAGAAAAGCCTCGTCTCAAGCCAGACAGCAGTAACAGAACTCTAGAAACCAGTCACAAGGATATCCTTAGCAATACCAAAAAAGTTTGCCAGTACTCCCCCCATATAAAAATTTCCATAGGGGAAAGTTGAATGATAACTCTTGGCCTTCTGTGTTGCAATCAACACATCAGGACCTTGCAGTGTTGCAGAAATAAGTAGAAAGTCCAGGCAGATTCGTTCAGGGCAACAACTCTATCCAGAATTGCATGAGTGCGCGCGCACACACACACACACACACACACACACACACACACACATCAACCAGATAACTGATGCAGCATACGGGCTCCAGGCAAACTGTCAGCATAGTTGCTGATCCTCCCTTACATGTGTTGTATGCATAGATTAGCTGAGTATTATAGTACCATCCATGTGCTTTATATAGAAGATCCCTAGGCCTGTGACTGTATGACGTCACGGGATACAGCATGAGTGAGTGAGAGGCGCTGCCTCATCCTCACTCCATGGATAGACATACAAGCAGGCAGAACAATGCAGGCCTGGGCTCCCATCACAGTCTGACAATATAGTGTTGCCATCCACAAGCGTGTTTACCTACAACCATCATATCTCCTACCAAACCACCACAACAAATTGGTGTTACAAGGGTTTTGGCAAGTCCCTCTTCACGAGGACAGCCGAGAGTTAACAGCATTCTCCACTCCCACAGGTCATTATCACTTCCTTTGAATGGCTTTTGGATTGCGATCCTCTCCTATCACATTCTCTAGACTCATGACCAATATCTTTAGAGGTCTTATAGGTAAAGCACTTATGGTGTACTTAGATGACGTAATCGTCATGTCCGAAGACATGGATACACACCTGAAAAGACTTGATATAGTACTTGGTAAGCTTGAAGAAGCCAATTTAAAGATCAAACTGTCTAAATATCAATTTTTCAGATCAGGAATCTGCCATACTGCCACAGAGTACGAAGTACGGATTAAGTCCTTACAAGCCAATGCATTTTCCAGTAGCGTACCCAAGCGGTCAGGCACTAGTAATACTGTCACTCCTGTCTGGACTCCAGCCACAATATCGTGCACACAAGATAGTGCTGAGACTACTATCCTTGCAATGGCGACTTGTTCAAGTACTCGTTCCTTCCCAGGGGACGCTTTGAGAAGAACTTTACTTGCAATGAGTTATGCCATCTCTTGCTGATGCCACAAGCCGTTGCAGAAAGACGTTTCTGTGGCTAGTGTACTCACTTGAGTGTTGTTGTTGTCCTTTATGTTCCAGATTGTGATCCCATCCTAGTTGACAGTAATCAGTGCATTGTAAGAAGTTACTTCTCGAGTAACTTTCACATGTTAACGTTTGTAAGTGAAGTTTCTTTATAGTTGATACCTCGTGTCACTGTGTGTGACTCAGATTGAATATCAGCATTGTTGACCATGTTCATTTCTTTTCCCCTGTGCTTGCAGTGAGAGATAGTAGATTCATTCTCCCTTGCTTATATTGCATGTTATAGCATTATATTTTTCAACCGGGGAGAGTCATCCACTCCACCGAGTTTGTTCATTCCTCCAGTAAGAAAGAGCCGATCCCTTGTGTTCTGGTGATTCGATTCCTGCTCCAGGAAGATCTAATTCTGACTGTGAAGCCACCAGCACCCATTAGTGATTTTATAATGAGCCAAGAATTACTATATCGAACAGTCGAGTTGAGTACTCCTAGCAGAAGTGTTAGTAATTCCACAGTCACTAGTGAATGTAGCTGTATCTTTTGTAGATACTCGTTCAGATCATCCATGTAGCTGTATCTTTTGTATATACTTGTTCAGATCGTCCTCAGTCAGGGCATGTGTTACCCATCGCAGAAGAGTTCGATCCACCTGAAGATGATAACCATTCTGCATATGTAAACCTCACCCTCGCAGAATTGGGTTTAAATGTAAACAGCCTGTATAATTAGATGTCCGAGAAGAAGGAAATTGTAAACTGTGTGTTTTGTTATTAACTGATCAGTTTTTCAGATTGTCAGAAATTTTCGTGTTCACGTTCCCTCCGAGTTCTGAGAATTTAGCAATACTGATCTGCGTGCACCAGATTTTGCTGTTAATTACTTTCACTTTGTAAATATATATTTATTCTTCCTCAGAATCCGTAGAGTGCATGAATACAGATCGATCGATCAATTCCATCCATATTGTACAATGATTTGTTCTTGTAAGTCATAATGCAATACAATGAAACTCATTACGTTAAAACTCATTATGTTAACATCCATTATGATACCATCCATTAGTTCTAAGTTATATATATGAATTTGTTATTGTATAGAATCAGCCCAGAACCACCTGCCTGTTCAGCCTATAGCACAGTAGTGTATGTCGAGACGACATATGTAACATGACCGAGCTGTCAGCATAGTTGCTGATCCTCCCTTATATGTGTTGTATGCATAGATTAGCTGAGTATTATAGTACAATCCATGTGCTTTATATAGAAGATCCCTAGGCCTGTGACTGTATGGCATCACGGAATACAGCATGAGTGAGTGAGAGGCGCTGCCTCGTCCTCACTCCATGGACAGACATACAAGCAGGCAGAACAAGGCAGGCCTGGGCTCCCATCACAGTCTGACAATATAGTGTTACCATCCACAAGCGTGTTTACCTACAACCATCATATCTCCTACCGAACCCCCACGACAAAACCTGAGAATAGCGTTCCGATACCTAAGTAAGGAATCGTTCAAGACACTGTACACTGTGTATGTCAGGCCCTTACGGGAGTATGCAGCACAAGTCTGGAATCCACACCTGGTCAAGCACATCAAGAAATTAGAGAAAGTACGAAGATTTGCAACAAGGTTAGTTCCGGAGCTCAGGGAAATGTCCTACGAAAAAAGGTTCAGGGAAATCGGACTGACGACACTGGAGGACAGGAGGGTCAGGGGAGACATGATAACGACATACAAAATACTGCATGGAATAGATAAGGTGGACAGAGACGGGATGTTCCAGAGAGGGGACACAGAAACAAGGGGTCTCAATTGGATGCTGAAGACTCAGACGAATCACAGGGATGTTAGGAAGTATTTCTTCAGTCATAAAGTCGTCAGGAAGTGGAATAGTCTAGCAAGTGATGTAGTGGAGGCAGGAACCATACATAGCTTTAAGACGAGGTATGACAAGGTTCAGGGAGCAGATATATATATATATATATATATATATATATATATATATATATATATATATATATATATATATATATATATATATATATGTCGTGCCGAATAGGCAGAACTTGCGATCTTGGCTTAAATAGCAACGCTCATCTTGCCATATAGGACAAGCGAAAATTTGTGTATGCAATAATTTCGCCAAAATCATTCTGAACCTAACAAAAAAAATATATTTCACTGCGTTTGTTTAGTATTAAATTATTTTAAACAAATCTAAAATATATTTAGTTGGGTTAGGTTAAAATAAATTGCGCTTGTTTTAACAAGGTTAGGTAAGTTTTCTAAGATTCTTTTGTTGCAAAATTAAAAGTTTTTACATTATCATTAATGAAAAAATATCTTTAAACGTATAAGAGAAAATTTCAGAAAGGACTTAATTTTAAATGAGTTATTGCTAATTGACCAGTTTTACATATTCGGCACGACATATATATATATATATATATATATATATATATATATATATATATATATATATATATATATATAATAGGCAGAACTTGCGATCTTGGCTTATATAGGACAAGTATATATATATATATATATATATATATATATATAATTTAATATAATATAATGGCAGACAGGCGATCTTAAGAATGCAAGACAAGCCACAGAGGGGTGGAAATCTTCAGCTGGAGTACTTTCACACAACTCTGTGCATGATCAGGAAATATTCAATATTGCAAGTTTAGCAAGAGATGAAATAAAGGAAAGTTTTCTCAGAGTTAGTGTGTCAACACAAGCCAGCTTCTCCCACAAAATGAGATTGACTGGTCAGTTCACCACCTACCAACACTTCACCACCTACCAACACTCCCATGTAGGGGGGTAACAAAGGGCCTCCCAGTTTACAGAAAGCTGTAAACAATAATGAGAGATGTAATAGGCAGCCTTAAGTTTCATTTATTTGCTATCAAGTCATGTGATTTAAGGGATTACGTTGCACTAGTGAATAATACATAAATAAAACGTTGATATTATGTGTAAACCTAATTAAATGGGTCAAATGCACCCATTTATCAGCATAAAATACCGTAGTTCTTGGGATTATTCTAGAATGCTCGGAAGAATTTCTTATTTATTTATTTAGTTTTATTTATTTATTTATTTAGTAGTAATTTTAGCATACATACAGAGGTACAAAAAATACAGGTAAGAGCAGCATGCCAAAGCCACTTACATGCATAGCATTACGGGCTGGCTTAAAATTAACTTAAGATTAACTAAGCAATGATGAAATCAGTGATAAAACATTATTGTAAACAGATAACTATAAAGCACAAATGAGTATTACAAAGACAGGTCATATTGTTGCATGCATTGTTGTACATTCAGTCGTATGGAGTATTCTGTTAGGTAGTGTATTTAAAAAAATAATAAAGTTAGATTGGGTCCTAGGTTTAACATTTATGTGATATAATTGTGAGTAACATATAGGATATACAATTTATAAGGTTCAGTTATTCAGTATTTATTTGGTTTTGAGTGAGTAAGTGAACTTTGAGAAAAGACTTGAATTTATAAACAGGTAGTGTTTCTTTTATATTTACAGGTAATGAATTCCAGATTTTAGGGCCTTTTATGTGCATTGAGTTTTTGCATAGCGTGAGATGGACACGAGGAACATCAAAGAGTGATCTGTGCCTTGTGTTATGGTCATGTGTTCTGTTGAGGTTGGCAAGGAGATGTTTGAGGGGAGGGTTAATATCAGAGTTAAGTGTTCTATGTATGTAATAGGTGCAGTAATAAGTATGGATGTTTTGTATGGTGAGTAGGTTGAGTGTTTTGAATATTGGTGGAGTGTGTTGCCTGTAGTGAGAATTTGTTATCATTCTAACTGCAGCCTTTTGTTGGGTAATTAGTGGTCTGAGATGGTTAATTGTTGTTGAGCCCCATGCACAAATTCCATAGGTGAGATAGGGGTAAATAAGAGAGTGATATAGGGCCAGGAGGGCTGACTGTGGAACATAGTACCGTATCTTCGATAGTATGCCTACAGTCTTGGAAATTTTCTTAGAAATTTGTTGTATATGTGTATGAAATTTGAGTCTATTATCGAGGTGGATTCCTAGGAATTTTCCCTCTGTTAGCTTTGTGATAGGTGATCCGTTTATTGTTATGTTAAGAGGTACATCTGTAGCTCTGTTACCAAACTGAATGAAGTAGGTTTTGTCAATGTTTAGTGTAAGTTTGTTAGTCCTCATCCAGGTAGATATTTTCTGTAATTCGGTGTTTACAGTATTGGCTAGCGTGACTGGGCTCGGGTGAGAGAAGACGTATATGGTGTCATCTGCAAAAAGTGTGGGTTTGAGTAATTGCGAAGCATTTGGTAGGTCATTTATGTATAGGAGAAAGAGAAGAGGGCCAAGGACACTTCCCTGTGGGACACCAACTGTAATTGGTTGAGCGGAAGTGCTTGCCCCATTTGCGTACACATATTGGCTTCTGTTGCTGAGGTATGACTTGAGGTAGTTGAGGGAGTGCCCTCTAATACCATAGTGTGACAGTTTTACGTGGAGCAAGTCATGGTCAACTGCATCAAAAGCTTTACGTAAGTCAATGAAGATCCCCAGTGGGACTTCTTTTTTCTCTATTGCAGTGTATATATGTTCTAGCATGTGTATAATAGCATCATTAGTATTTTTATTAGGCCTGAATCCAAATTGGCAGGGGTTGAGAATGTTTTGGGAGATGAGGTAGGAGTAGATTCGTTTATGAATTAATTTTTCGAAGATTTTTGAGAGAGGGTGTAAATTGGATATTGGCCTATAGTTATTCAACTCTGTTTGGTCTCCTCCTTTATGGATCGGGGTGACCCTTGCTATTTTGAGAACTGTAGGGAAGGTGGAGGATTCAATGGATTTGTTAAAGAGTGTTGCAATGATTGGTGATAGTACTTGTGACGCTTTTTTGTATATAAAGGGTGGTAAGGTATTTAAATCTCCTGCCTTGTTTTTCAGTGCGTTGATAATAAGGGAGACTTCGTATGGGTTAGTCGGAGCTAGGAACAGTGTGTTCAGGTAGTTGCCAGTGAGGTAGTCATTTGGTGGGGTATCTGAGCTTGGGATTTTATTGGCAAGGTTTTGACCTATAGTGGAGAAGAAATCATTGAGTCTGTTTGCTGTTTCTGTTGGTGGGAGTTGGGGTTCATCTGACTTTGCTAATTTTATTTCGCTATGTCGTGATATCTTTTTGGTTCCCAGAATTTCTGATAGGGTCTTCCAGGTCTTTTTTATATCGCCTCGTAAGTTGGATAATCTGTTCTCATAATACAATTTTTTTGCCCTTCTTATCAGGCTGGTTAGGATTGACGAGTAACGTTTTGTTTGGTCTCTGGTTATGTGACCCATTCTGTATTGTTTTTCATATCGGTGTTTTGTATTTATGGATTTGAGAATGCTGGGTGTTAGCCAGGGACTGTTCAGTCTCTTAGCTGTCATCTGTTTAGTTTTTTTAGGGCAGTGCTTGTTATAAATGTATTGGGTCTTTTTTAGAAAATTATTAAAACATTCGTCAATATCTGTATAGATTTCTAGCTCAGTGTGCCAGTCAATGTTTGCTACTGCTGTTGTGAAGTTATTAATGGCTGCCTCATTGTGAAGTCTGAAGGTGACTTTAGTAGTGTCTTGGGGTAGTTTACCAAGAGTTGTTATGAGGAAAGTAGGGTAGTGGTCTGTGGTATTATCTGTAATTATGCCTGATTTTAAAGGGGATATGGTGTTGGTCCAGATGTGGTCAAGTAGGGAAACACTAGTCTCTGTAACTCTTGTAGGTTTTGTTACTGTTGGTAGCAACATGCAGTTACTCATTGTGATGAATGGTTTGAAAAACCGACAAGTTGAAGATTGAGACACTTATGCAGCATATGGGAATCTTTATTCAGGAAACGTTTCGCCACACAGTGGCTTCATCAGTCCAATACAAAGAGGAAGGCGTAAGGAGAGGAGGAGAATGAGGTAATCAGTCCCTCAACCTGGAGTCGATGTGTTCAGTCCATCAATCTTGTAGAATGTACAGCATAGGGCCGTAGACGTGGCTTAAATACTGTAGTGAGGTGACGTGAAGCAGATGGAGGCGGGGTCATAGTGGTACCATCCACTAGTCGAAGTAGGTCTTCGTCCAAAGGTTGAACAAGTGTTGAAGAATTCTTTGTAACAAGACCCCATGATGCTGCCGTGTCTGACAGTTGTGATGAATGGTTTGAAAAACCGACAAGTTGAAGATTGAGACACTTATGCAGTATTTAAGCCACGTCTACGGCCCTATGCTGTACATTCTACAAGATTGATGGACTGAACACATCGACTCCAGGGTGAGGGACTGATTACCTCATTCTCCTCCTCTCCTTACGCCTTCCTCTTTGTATTGGACTGATGAAGCCACTGTGTGGCGAAACGTTTCCTGAATAAAGATTCCCATATGCTGCATAAGTGTCTCAATCTTCAACTTGTCGGTTTTTCAAACCATTCATCACAACTGTCAGACACGGCAGCATCATGGGGTCTTGTTACAAAGAATTCTTCAACACTTGTTAAACCTTTGGACGAAGACCTACTTCGACTAGTGGATGGTACCACTATGACCCCGCCTCCATCTGCTTCACGTCACCTCACTACAGTATTTAAGCCACGTCTACGGCCCTATGCTGTACATTCTACAAGATTGATGGACTGAACACATCGACTCCAGGTTGAGGGACTGATTACCTCATTCTCCTCCTCTCCTTACGCCTTCCTCTTTGTATTGGACTGATGAAGCCACTGTGTGGCGAAACGTTTCCTGAATAAAGATTCCCATATGCTGCATAAGTGTCTCAATCTTCAACTTGTCGGTTTTTCAAACCATTCATCACAACTGTCAGACACGGCAGCATCATGGGGTCTTGTTACAAAGAATTCTTCAACACTTGTTCAACCTTTGGACGAAGACCTACTTCGACTAGTGGATGGTACCACTATGACCCCGCCTCCATCTGCTTCACGTCACCTCACTACAGTATTTAAGCCACGTCTACGGCCCTATGCTGTACATTCTACAAGATTGATGGACTGAACACATCGACTCCAGGTTGAGGGACTGATTACCTCATTCTCCTCCTCTCCTTACGCCTTCCTCTTTGTATTGGACTGATGAAGCCACTGTGTGGCGAAACGTTTCCTGAATAAAGATTCCCATATGCTGCATAAGTGTCTCAATCTTCAACTTGTCGGTTTTTCAAACCATTCATCACAACTGTCAGACACGGCAGCATCATGGGGTCTTGTTACAAAGAATTCTTCAACACTTGTTCAACCTTTGGACGAAGACCTACTTCGACTAGTGGATGGTACCACTATGACCCCGCCTCCATCTGCTTCACGTCACCTCACTACAGTATTTAAGCCACGTCTACGGCCCTATGCTGTACATTCTACAAGATTGATGGACTGAACACATCGACTCCAGGTTGAGGGACTGATTACCTCATTCTCCTCCTCTCCTTACGCCTTCCTCTTTGTATTGGACTGATGAAGCCACTGTGTGGCGAAACGTTTCCTGAATAAAGATTCCCATATGCTGCATAAGTGTCTCAATCTTCAGTTACTCATTGTGTTTGTGAATTCAGTAACGTGTGGGTCCTGGTCTTGCAAGAGATTTATATTGAAGTCACCTGAGAGTATTAAGTGATCTTTGTTCATGCGTGCATCAGTTATCATACTTCCTAGGTTTTGACTAAATTGGCTAATGTTTGATTGTGGAACTCTGTAGATGTTTATCACTGTGAGAGGTTTTTGTAGGTATTTGGATTTGAATTTTTTTTTTTTTTTTTTTATTTTATTTAAAAAACACAATACACATCATACATTTGTGCTATATTTAGGTTACATAAACAAAGAAACATAATCCATTAAATAATAAAAACAAACAACTTCACATTCCTTATCCCAGCACTAAACTTATACATAAGAAAAACACGTTCAACTGTAAATGCTTAATTCCTCCTCCAAAGTGGCCAACCAGCACACACAACATACATGTAACTAAAAACAGCTCACACCTGAACATACAGGTGGGTTTATTATATCCATAAAATACAGCCAGTATCTTATAACACAAAAGGTAATATTATCCTAAGAATGTCACACTTATTTACATTATATATGAAACTTTATATACAAAGACATTCTCATATAATCCAATTCGTTGCACACTCATTAGTATTGTATATTAAACTTTATACACAAAGACATAATACTAAACAGCTCAAAAATTACAATATAATAAAGGTTTCAAAATAGCCATTTCCACACCTTACCACAGAGAAACTAAACACACTATTAAAATAACAAAGATACACACTCATGTTACATAGCACATTATTATTAGTGTGTTAACAATGCTTTGAGTGTTCCTTCTTGTAGTTGTCTCACTGACAAAGATCATTTAACTTATTAAAACTATGTTCATCAATGACCTCTTGTCTTTCAACACATGGTTAAACTAAAACATTCACACACAAGAAAACTCTCCAATTATACCACATCTGACATGTCATCCCTCCCATACAACTCTCATGACAATCCTACCACATTTACATATCCTTCATTATGGTCATAACTCGCTCTAGAAAAGGAAAAAGGTCCCTTAGTACTTAAGTAGCCAAATTACTGAGTCCCCTTACCGTTATATTTCCATATGCCTCCGGGAACGAAGTTGCCCACCTGTTACCATAAATGAGTTTATTTCTGCATACCGTGCGATAAATTCCTGCCGCAATAGCCCTTACCCTAAACCCCCCACCTTTTTCCTTCAAGCCCCAGGAATAAAACAAGAAATCTGTCACAATGTACAGAATAGCTCTCTTTACAACCTCAGACACCCCCCTTACCTCTAAAGTTAGGGCACGCAGGATCTCTACATTTCCCCCACCCATTAACTTGAAGACTCTAGCCAGCCACACCCGTACTTGCCCCAACTCCCTACAAAAATATACGGCATGAAAAGCTGTTTCCGATTCCTCACAATGTTCGCATTTCGCTTCCTTTACCAAACCCATCACACACAAAGCCTGCTTTGACGCTAAAATCCCCATTACAAACCTATAAACTAACTCCCTTACCCTAGGCATTAATCTAAGTTTCTGGAAATCATGCCAAATCGTACCCCAATCATACAAAGGGTATACCGCCACCCCTTGCATCACTTCTGGTTTCCTACTCATCTCTACTAACCTTCCCACCTTGAGCTTGTTTACCTCACCTATTACTAACATAACCCTTAGCATATTCTCACATTCCATCAAGTCCTTTCCTCCCCACCAACGTCGTACATCCCTCATTACCCTCCCAACCCTCACCCCTTTTACCCCCCCCTCCCTTACGTACTTTTGTTTAACATACATTGCCTTGACCCTCGGCCCTAGCATCAAAAGCCCTACTCCCCCTCTGCGCACATTCGTCATAACCACCTCTTTACTTAGCCATGCTCGTCCAAAACCCCATATATAACAAAGCACCCTTCTCTGTATCTCCTTTATCTTCTGTTCCCGTAAAGGATACACCACTGCCACGTTCCACACTTTATTATAAACCAATGAATTTATTATTATTGCCCTTTGCATTAGAGTAACATCCTTCGCTCTTAGGTTCCTAATCCGTTGTACAACTTTCTCTCCCACCAATTCTGAATTCCTCCGTCTAGCCTCTTGCTCATCTGCCATATAGATTATCCCACAAATTTTCAGCTGTTCAGTCACATCCCATCCAAACTCCACCCCCATTCTACCCCCCACCCAATCTCCTATCTCTAATAATTTCGATTTAGCCCTGTTGACACGCATGCCTGACGCCTCTCCAAAAAACCTCATTACTCTCTCCACCTTTCGCAAACCTTCGACATCATTGATCAGTATTGTTGTGTCATCTACATAACCAACTACCTCTGTGATCCCCGACCCCTCCTCCTGTAACGTTGTTGCTTCCTCAACCATTCCATAAAACGGGTGTTGCATACATGCAAACAGAATTTGAGACATAGGACACCCTTGTCTCAAACCTTTCTCCATTTTCAACACGCTACCCAACCTACCATTAATTTGCACCTGAATCGTAGCTTCTGCATACAAGGTCTTCACCCATTTTACTATTCCCTCCCCAAAACCCATAAGCCTTAAAGTGTCAACCATGTACTCTCTATTCACACCGTCATAAGCATTCTCCCAATCAATGCCCAAAATTCCACCTCCCTTACAACCCTGCAAAAATTCCCTAATACGACTATGTCCATCCCTCATACTACGACCCGGAATTCCCAACTGACCCTTGTGCACCATACCACCTATTACCTTCTTCATCCTGTTCCCTAAAATCTTCGCAAAAATCTTATAATCCGTACACATTAAAGATATGGCCCTGTACGTGCTCAGTGTTCTCCCCTCGCTTTTTTTCTTTACAAGCACGACCACACCCGTCCTCTGTGACGTTCCCAATTTCCCTTCCTTCAGCATACAATTCAATATCTGAACCAAACAAACATTTATGGTTTCCCAATGCACTCTGTAAAAATCATTGGAAAGCCCATCAATTCCCGGTGCTTTCCCCTTACTTAAATTGAACACTGCCTCTTTCACTTCTTCCATACTTATTACTCCCTCCAATCCCCCTCTGTCCTCCCCACCTTTCCCCAAGACCTTCACCCCTCCTCTTTCTTTATTAACTATCCCCACGTTACCCTTTTCCCATTTCCTTTTAAACCAATAGTCCGCATAATTACTTATTCCCTCAGTTGTCACCAACATTTGCCCCTTAGTATAACCTTCCAAATCGTCACTAACCTCTAAAAGTATTATAGTGGACTCCTGTTGTCTAATGCGAAAACTTCTTAACACACTACCCGACGGTTTATCTCCCCATAGCACGGCATCCATACCTGCCCTTACCCTTAATTCATCAAATCTTTCATTATGTATGTCCCTTAGTCTCCCTCTTAGCCCTGATATTTCTTCAAAAGACTTCCCCTCATCTCTTGCGTAACACTCATTGAGCTGCTGTTCCAAATAATTCTGTAAACCGTACCTCCACCTCGCCTCCTCCCTTCCTTTATATTTATAAAACCCCGCGATACCAGGTTTAGCCCTATTTTCCCACCAATCCAAAATACTCCCTACCCCATCCCTTGCCCTCCACAATTGTCCCCACCAGTCTCTAAACTCTGCGTTCACCACCTCACTCCTCACCAACCTCGCATTTAACTTCCAGAAACTTGAATATACCTTTACCACTCCCTCCCAATCCAGTTCTACCAAAACTGCCCTATGATCCGAAAACCCTACGTCCACTGTTTTTACCCCTCCTACCCTAACTGCCTCCGTTATATAAACCCTATCTAACCTCGCTGAATAATTTCTCCTAACAAGCCCCACTCCCCTCCACGTCCCTCACCCCTGCATCCTGTAAAACATTGCGTAACGACCGTAATACACAACCCGCCCCCCTTGGCTCCACGTCCCCCCCCCTTATAACACAGTTCCAGTCCCCCCCAATTACAGTTACTAGAGGTAAACCCCTTAAAAAATACACTAAAACGTCTCTCACAAAATCCTCTTTTACTTTGATTATATTCTCTGCTGGCATATAAACCCCAATGAAACATACTCTAGATGCTCCCCACTCACCATCCACCCTCACTACCCTCCCCCCCCCCTTCTTCCCACTTTATAATACGTAAGGGACTATTTTCCTTCACAGCCACTGCCACTCCCCCTTTTAACCTAACAGACCCACTTACATACAATTTATAACCCTTTAATGCCAAAGCACAGCCTATCTTATAATTATGTTCTTGTATAAAGCATACATCCACATTATATCTCCTCAAAAACCATTCCATCCATACTCGTTTCACTTCATTCTTCAATCCATTTACATTTACAGTTACTATCGTGAATTATTTTAAAAGTGGTGGTTTACCCTTTCTTCTTGGCACACACCCTCCTATACCGTCCTGCTGTATGGCATCTTTCTTGACAGCTTGCTTATTCACCCCCCCTATCCCTTCATTATCCCTAGAACCATTAAACCCTACATTACCCCTTCCCTCTTTCCCCTTATGACATACATCCTTTCTCCAAGATTTTACTCCTGTTCTTTGTCCTGGAGTAAGAACATCGTCCATCTCAGACGTTCCTGCAGTTCTCTTACGAGAACTCCCCTCCCCACACACCTCGTCACCTGTCTTTTCTGCCCTATGGACCTCTGCCACAACGTTGTGCACATTAACATTAGTGCACACAGTATTCCTAACCTCCTGATCTTGCTGCACAGTTGCCTGCACCAGGTTACACCCTTCATCCACCTGTCCCTCTTCAACGTCATGCAAAAAGGAACTAAGTACTTCCTCCAGCAAGCCATCCTGTTGCCTGTACCCTCCTCATCAGACGTCGATGTCGTCTGTCCCTTATCAACTGATAGTGTTACACTTTCTTCCATAGTCGCCTCAGCCCTGTCCACTTCGTCACTCCATCGGCAAGGAATCTTGTTTGGCCTTACTCCTTCCTCCGACACCTCCAGAGCATTCCTCTGATGTAAGATCACTGGTTCCTGTTCCCTCCGTCCAGCTTTTTTATAGCATTGGGCCGCCATATGTTCAAAGGAACCACATAATCTGCAAGTCTTCCGCTGCCCTGAGTAGTACACGTAGACCTGCGTTCGGAAGACCTCCATAAATACGTATGATGGAATTGACTGTCTCAACGTCATTTTCAGCGTAAATGATCCTTCAGGTAGCCCCTCATAAGGTCCATTTTGCCACACCCCCATCACTGCTGAGTGGATTTTCCCATAGCTGCTAAACACCGCCGTCACATCATGCTCCGTCGCCTCAAAAGGCACGTTTCGTACTTTCACCCACGTCACATAGCTGGACACATCATGTAAGCAGACTTCCACCATAGTGTTCACTGCCAGCCTCTTCTCTTGATATTTGTTGACTATGCTTGTGTAGAATCCTGCGTCTTTAAACTTGATGAAAATTCTCGACACACCATTGACTGCTACTCCATATAATTCTTCGGTCGGTATTCCATATACCTCACTGATGATGGCATGCAGTAACACGTGCATGGTTGTTCCTGTAAGCGTGCCACGCACCAATTCCACGCAAACAGTGCTCACCCGGCGTCCAATGCGATCCGCCATGTTGTATGCACAAAACAGGAAAACTGCGCAGTAAACCAGTTGTATCAGGAGCCACTGCGCAGCCTGTCCGCACGGCACAATAGCGATGCGAACAATGAGGATTTGAATTTAGCTATTATATATTCCCCATGTTCATCCCTTGTGCAAGTATTAGTGATACATTCTAGTTAGTCTGAGTAGTATATAGCAGTGCCACCCCCTTGTTGGTCTGGCCTACAGTTGTGTATGGCTGTGTAACCAGGAATGGCATAGACATCTGTACTATCAGGCTTTAGCCAGGTGTCAGTTAGTGTAATGATGGACATATTGGCATGCAAGGAATTTAGTAATGCTAGGAGGTCATCATAATGCTTGCTTAAAGATCTGATATTGTAGTTAAAGATAGTTATGTTGTTGTTGGCTCTGAGAAGTGCCTTTGATTGTTCTGCTGTGTAGTAATTACAGTAACTGTTTGAATCATTTAAGTCATTAAATAAGAGGTTGGTATCAGGATCAATGCTTGTAATCATAAGATTTGTAGTGAATCTAAATAAAGTAAATATTTTAAAGCTAAAAAAAAATAGCACCTGAATTATTTAACAAATGTAAAAATAATGAGCTAAGGTAGTTTTTTAAAGCTAAAATAAAGGAGACTGTAAAAGGGACTAAAATAATTTGTGGTGAACAAATAAAGTGATGATCAAATAATGGAGCTTGGGAATATGATAGTAGGTAGTACTTTAAAGGTAATTCTTTAAAGTTAGAATTATAATATAAAATTATAATATAAAAGGGACTAATATAAGTTGTGGTGAACAATAAAGTGGTAATCAAATAATTGAACTAAGGTCTAATATAATGGCTTTTGTATTTCTAAATCCTACCTACCAATATCCTCATTATCAGTTATTATGCCTGTACTTTGGTTACTCATGAATATTTCATAGTATTCTGATCATATTTTAAGACATAATAGCCAGACATTACATGAATATTTCAGATTATACTTTATCACCACATAACAGCCTAACTCCGGCAGGTGGAAATCCACTAAGGTAGTTGCAATCACCATGTTGCAATCCCTGATTGTAACAGCTGTACCTTAATGGGTTTACTGCTAATGCTTATATATTATACCAACTATGTTGCAATCTCTTAACCTTATGTACATGTGACCTTACATTACTTTAATGCCACTGTAGAAATATTGGCTTACTCAATGGTTATATATTATATTGGCGGCAGAGTACATTCACGAAGGGAGAAACATGATAGGTGCAGAGAACAATGGTCTAACATTACCAAATCCTCACGAAGCTCCATGGCATAATGAAAAGCCCTGCAATTTTGTTTAGCAATGTTGCTTAAGGTTGTGCTCAAATGACTCCACTAAATAGTTATCGAGTTTGTACAGCCCATAATTTGAATTATACAAGGCATTACTATCATGTTTCAAGAGCAAGGATTCAATTATTTTTTCTTTCCATTATGGAACTATTGGGTACAATGATCCTGGCAGCAATCCACCCTGGTGGGTTTTAGTTAGTTTAATATGTTTATTATGCACCCCATACCCATCCTGTGGGCGGTAGTCAAAAGATTACAGAGGTACATAATTGGTCCAGGGACTGGACTCCAAAGTTTTGATAGCTGAGCAAGTTACAGAGGTAATGAACTCACAATTTACAAAGGTAATGAACTCACAATTTACAAAGGTAATGAACTCCAGGTAAGTCTGGTCACAATCATGACAAGTTACAAAGGTATTTACAGATTACAGAGGTACGTAATGGGTCCAGGGACTGGGCCCCCAAAGTTTTGATAGCTGAACTAGGTACAAAGGTAATGAGCTCACAAGTTACAAAGGTAATGAATTCTGTAGAATGGTTACTTACGTTTATACTTTGGCTACAATCATGAACAAATTATAGAGTAATGAGCAATTCACACTTCCACACCCGGTCACAACTGTAATGAGTTATTGGTGCAAATATTGATTGTTGAGTCACACACACCACACACACACACACACACACACACACACACACACACACACACACACACACACACACACACACACACACACACACACACACACACACTTTAGTTTAATATCTTTATGCACCCCATACCCATCCTGTGGGCGGTAGTCAAAAGATTACAAAGGTACATAATGGGTCCAGTGACTGGACCCCAAAGTTATGATAGCTGAACTAGTTACAAAGGTAATGAACTCCAGGTAGATCTGGTCACTAATCATGGCAAGTTACAGAGGTAATGAATCAGCTTCACTCCTATACATGGTTACAGTCATGAACAAATTACAAAGTAATGAACCACTGATACGTCCACACCTGGTCACAATTGTAACGAGTTATAAATACAAATATTAAGTGGATCATACACCCACACTAGTGCGCGCGCGCACATACACACACGAGGGCGCACGCAAGAACTGACATGATTGCAAGAACTGACATGTTTGAAAATAGCATTCTACTCCTGGCCCATCTTGATTTGAATACTGATATTGAGCTAATCTGGTTTCCAGACTTGTTGATGGCAATTAGATTAAACTTAAGGCTGCCTATTACATCTTCCATTATTGTTTCCCGCTTTCTGTAAACTGGGAGGACCTCTGCTACCCTACCCAATATGGAGAGGGGCCGGGATGGTGGGTGGATGGTGAACTGACCAATACCTCTCATGTTGTGAGAGAAGCTGGCTGGTGTTGCCACATTAACTTTGAGCAAGCTTTCCCTCATTTCTTCTGTTGCAACATTGCATAGTTCCTGATAATGCATGGAAATGTGTGAAAGTCTTTGAGGTGAAGATTTCCATCCCCCATGGCTTGTGTGTATATATATATATATATATATATATATATATATATATATATATATATATATATATATATATATATATATATATATATATATATATATAAATAATGTCGTGCTGAATATGTAAAACTGGTCAAGTAGCAAGAACTCATTTAAAATTAAGTCCTTTCTAAAATTTTCTCTTATACGTTTAAAGACATATTTTTTTTCATTAATGTTAATGTAAAAAATTTTAATTTTTCTCCAAAAAAATCTTAGAAAACTTACCTAACCTTATTATTATAATAAGAGCCATTTATTTTAGCCTAACCCAACTAAATATATTTTAAATACGTTTACAATAATTTAATACTAAACAAACACAATCAAATACATTTTTTTCGTTAGGTTCAGAATGATTTTGGCGAAATTATTGCATACACAAATTTTTACTTGTCCTATATGGCAAGATGAGCGTTGCTATTTAAGCCAAGATCGCAAGTTCTGCCTATTCGGCACGACATATGTATAAATATTCAACAACCAGGCCACATCCCACCGAGACAGGGGCGACCTAAAAAGAAAAGCTAAAGTTTCTCTTTTTAAATTTAGTAATATACACAGGAGAAGTGGTTACTAACCCCATTCTCCTGGCATTTTAGTCGCCTCTGACAACACGCATGGCTTACGGGGAAAGAATTCTGTTCCACTTCCCCATTATATATATATATATATATATATATATATATATATATATATATATATATATATATATATATATATATATATATATATATATATATATATATATATATATATATATATATATATATATATATATATATATATATAGATATATATATATATATATATATATATATATATATATATATGATTTCGTGTATAGGGCAAGGAGGAATAACATCTTGTAGGAGTGAGGAAGAGCCAGTTGTGAGTGTGGGGGAAGTTCGTGAGGCAGTAGGTAAAATGAAAGGGGGTAAGGCAGCCGGGATTGATGGGATAAAGATAGAAATGTTAAAAGCAGGTGGGGATATAGTTTTGGAGTGGTTGGTGCAATTATTTAATAAATGTATGGAAGAGGGTAAGGTACCTAGGGATTGGCAGAGAGCATGCATAGTTCCTTTGTATAAAGGCAAAGGGGATAAAAGAGAGTGCAAAAATTATAGGGGGATAAGTCTGTTGAGTGTACCTGGTAAAGTGTATGGTAGAGTTATAATTGAAAGAATTAAGAGTAAGACGGAGAATAGGATAGCAGATGAACAAGGAGGCTTTAGGAAAGGTAGGGGGTGTGTGGACCAGGTGTTTACAGTGAAACATATAAGTGAACAGTATTTAGATAAGGCTAAAGAGGTCTTTGTGGCATTTATGGATTGGGAAAAGGCGTATGACAGGGTGGATAGGGGGGCAATGTGGCAGATGTTGCAAGTGTATGGTGTAGGAGGTAGGTTACTGAAAGCAGTGAAGAGTTTTCACGAGGATAGTGAGGCTCAAGTTAGAGTATGTAGGAAAGAGGGAAATTTTTTCCCCGTAAAAGTAGGCCTTAGACAAGGATGTGTGATGTCACCGTGGTTGTTTAATATATTTATAGATGGGGTTGTAAGAGAAGTAAATGCGAGGGTCTTGGCAAGAGGCGTGGAGTTAAAAGATAAAGAATCACACACAAAGTGGGAGTTGTCACAGCTGCTCTTTGCTGATGACACTGTGCTCTTGGGAGATTCTGAAGAGAAGCTGCAGAGATTGGTGGATGAATTTGGTAGGGTGTGCAAAAGAAGAAAATTAAAGGTGAATACATGAAAGAGTAAGGTTATGAGGATAACAAAAAGATTAGGTGATGAAAGATTGAATATCAGATTGGATGGAGAGAGTATGGAGGAGGTGAATGTATTCAGATATTTGGGAGTGGACGTGTCAGCGGATGGGTCTATGAAAGATGAGGTGAATCATAGAATTGATGAGGGAAAAAGAGTGAGTGGTGCACTTAGGAGTCTGTGGAGACAAAGAACTTTGTCCTTGGAGGCAAAGAGGGGAATGTATGGGAGTATAGTTTTACCAACGCTCTTATATGGGTGTGAAGCGTGGGTGATGAATGTTGCAGCGAGGAGAAGGCTGGAGGCAGTGGAGATGTCATGTCTGAGGGCAATGTGTGGTGTGAATATAATGCAGAGAATTCGTAGTTTGGAAGTTAGGAGGAGGTGCGGGATTACCAAAACTGTTGTCCAGAGGGCTGAGGAAGGGTTGTTGAGGTGGTTCGGACATGTAGAGAGAATGGAGCGAAACAGAATGACTTCAAGAGTGTATCAGTCTGTAGTGGAAGGAAGGCGGGGTAGGGGTCGGCCTAGGAAGGGTTGGAGGGAGGGGGTAAAGGAGGTTTTGTGTGCGAGGGGCTTGGACTTCCAGCAGGCATGCGTGAGCGTGTTTGATAGGAGTGAATGGAGACAAATGGTTTTTAATACTTGACGTGCTGTTGGAGTGTGAGCAAAGTAACATTTATGAAGGGATTCAGGGAAACCGGCAGGCCGGACTTGAGTCCTGGAGATGGGAAGTACAGTGCCTGCACTCTGAAGGAGGGGTGTTAATGTTGCAGTTTAAAAACTGTAGTGTAAAGCACCCTTCTTGCAAGACAGCGATGGAGTGAATGATGGTGAAAGTTTTCCTTTTTCGGGCCACCCTGCCTTGGTGGGAATCGGCCAGTGTGATAATAAAAAAATAAAAATATATATATATATATATATATATATATATATATATATATATATATATATATATATATGTATATATATATATATATATATATATATATATATATATATATATATATATATATATATATATAATGTCGTGCCGAATTTGTAAAACTGGTCAATTAGCAAGAACTCGTTTAAAATTAAGTCCTTTCAAAAATTTTCTCTTATACGTTTAAAGATATATTTTTTTCATTAATGTTAATGTAAATTTTTTTAATTTTGCACCAAAAGTATCTTAGAAAACTTACCTAACCTTATTTTAACAAGAATAATTTATTTTAGCCTAACCCAACTAAATATATTTTAGATTTGTTTACAATAATTTAATACCAAACAAACACAGTGAAATATATTTTTTTCGTTAGGTTCGGAATGATTTTGGCGAAATTATTGCATACACAAATTTTCACTTGTCCTATATGGCAAGATGAGCGTTGCTATTTAAGCCAAGATCGCAAGTTCTGCCTATTCGGCGAGACATATATATATATATATATATATATATATATATATATATATATATATATATATATATATATATATATATATATATATATATATATATATATTGTCATGTAGGGGGGTAATGATTGAATAGGATATAAGTGGGGAATATGGGAGTAAGGGATTATGTAGGCAGGGGAGAGGCAGGCGAGGTGGTAGGAGTGAGATGATTAGCGGAGGTAGGTAGGTAATGACAGGTCAGTGGTGACCACCACGACACTCTCATTAACTCTACAATACTCACTAACATATGCCTCGCCCACTCTTCACTCATATATAAACATAATAAAATATAAGAAATAGGAATAGCAAATAACGGGGACAGTGAATATTACTATTCTACTCAAACACAGTTTATTATTAAGTCCTTGTACAATAATATATTTTGGAACAGGAGAACATTATTGTGGTTTAGACAAATGGGGTGGTACACATAGGCAGTGAGACAGGGAAATACAATCAACTTGACGAAAATGAATATAACTTACAATATAGCACAGAGGACAGTTCACTACAGGAACTAAGCCACAGGTCCCAAGACCTACACAGCACGAGTACTGCCCCAAGCCAGTACTCTGCCCAATGCCTTCAACAGTCTCCTCCAGAGACTTCAGTAGCCTTCTCCCGAGCCCTGCACCCCAGCAGCAACTCCGCTCGAATCTCTGCTCAGGAGCTCTGCATCCCAGCAGCAGCTCCGCTCGAATCTCATGATCATGCTCTTCCTTGGGCTTTTATGGTAGTCAAAGTACCCCCTCCCCAATGGTGTATGTACCACGTGTTGCGACCTGACGCCGAGCTCTGACGCTGTTAAGAACAAAAGACCTCAGACGTGGGCGTGGCTACAGACGTCTGCCAAGGCAAGGTGTGACCATATAATTGGTTAAATTAGGTCTCCCCAGAGACCTCACAAGCCCAGCTGGACTACATCACATCCCCCTTTCTCCCCCAATTTAAAATATCTGAGAACTAGGACAATTTGTCCTAGTTATTAGACTATTTTAATCCTAATCCCTTAAATCTATTACAATACAAAGACAAAATTATACATAATACAATTATATTTCCCTCAACCTCCTCAACTACCATCAGGCAGCATAATCAGTACCTCTGGCAGTTGGCCAGCATAATAGTCGCTCTCTGGTGCAAAGCCTCCTTACCCGTTATTTCTCCTTAAACCTAAATATCGGGCTCCAGTGCCTTCCCTACTTCTACTAGAAATGCACTAGCCAATGCTAGTCACCCTCGCACGTTAACCATTGGGCCAAACCTCTCTAGGCTTCTATGGCGTGGAAAACTGCTCCAACGGGTTGCATTCTTTCAAGTAACTGCAACTGGACCACTTCACGACCACCAAGGTCGCATTTTCGGCACACTTCACATGCACACTACAACATCTGAAAATCGAGACAGGGCAGGCATCGCAGCTAAGACCCTCCATTATCCTATGCCACTACTAGGATTCACTGGCCTCATAAAACAAGGCGGCCATAATCACTGGACCGTTTTCAAGGTCACCTTATTCCACACAGGTAACACTAACACTTCTGGCAAGTCAAAGTAGGCTGGGGACATCTCACACTCTTAATTGTCTCTCATGGCTGGCAGGGCATCCCCGCATACCTGTCGCACAGGTCGACCAGCAAGGCAGGACACACCTCCATGCCGCCCTTGAAAGCAGGCTGGTCCCAGCAGCTGGAGTCCATCTCCGCGGCTCACGTCCTTCCACATCTCCGAGGATGGCAACTCCTTCATAGTAGATTCTCCTGTCCTGGCACACCAGCCAGAATCCCTCACACACCACTGCAGCATCACCGCCATCTCCTCTTGAGCTAGGCAGCATCGCAGCATCACAGCACGGCCACAGCATATCCATCATCACAGCACGGCCGTATCACAGCAGCACATAGCACGGCCGTATCACAGCAGCACACAGCACGGCCACAGCATCGCAGCACGGCTACTGCATCGCAGCACGGTCCCAGCATCACAGCACGGCCGCAGCGTCTCAACATCACAGCACGGCCGCAGCGTCTCAACATCACAGCACGGCCGCAGCATCTCAACATCACAGCAGCACACAGCACGGCCACAACATTGCAGAACGGCTACAGCATCTCAGCACGGCCACAGCAGCCGACATCAGCAGTAGCAGGCTATGGTCAGTTGCTCGAGGTGAGGTGAGGTCACTTCAGGTCATCAACAGCAGGTGCGGTCACCCATCCCTGGCAACTGCGAGTAACTGGCGGTCCGTGGGTGATGGTCACAGAGGCTGGGTGACGCAGACAGACACTCACTACACTGGATGACTGACCAGGGCAGCAATACATCTACTGGGGCACATCAGCTGGGTGACTGGGCATATCAGCTGGGTGACTGGGCACATCAGGTGGACAGCAATCATAGGCAACTCTTCAATGGGTGACAGTTGTGGGTGAGTCTTCCAAGGTGGGCTGGGTGACTTCTCATTCCTCTGTAAATATTCAATTTCGGCCAGTAATTGCTTCCCCCAAAAGTCTCACCCAAATACTGATATTCTCCACCATTTATCTCAAACCAACAACCAACTCCAACCAAATATATTATTACACCCAAACAATTATTCAGACCCACCGTCAAAAAAGGACAGTTAAGGTTACTAGGATTATAATATCATACAGATATTCACTTTAGATTTTACACACACACACAAAAAAAAAAAAAGTGGTAGCAAATGGTAGCATAAGTATAACCGAGCAGTCAAAAATAAGGCACATGGGACTGGTTCCTACTATAAAAATAATAAGAACCACCACCGCTTAGACACCATGTCATGTAGAGGGGTAATGATTGAATAGGATATAAGTGGGGAATATGGGAGTAAGGGATTATGTAGGCAGGCGAAGTGGTAGGAGTGAGATGATTAGCGGAGGTAGGTAGGTAATGACAGGTCAGTGGTGACCACCACGACACTCTCATTAACTCTACAATACTCACTAACATATGCCTCGCCCACTCTTCACTCATATATAAACATAATAAAATATAAGAAATAGGAATAGCAAATAACGGGGACAGTGAATATTACTATTCTACTCAAACACAGTTTATTATTAAGTCCTTGTACAATAATATATTTTGGAACAGGAGAACATTATTGTGGTTTAGACAAATGGGGTGGTACACATAGGCAGTGAGACAGGGAAATACAATCAACTTGACGAAAATGAATATAACTTACAATATAGCACAGAGGACAGTTCACTACAGGAACTAAGCCACAGGTCCCAAGACCTACACAGCACGAGTACTGCCCCAAGCCAGTACTCTGCCCAATGCCTTCAACAGTCTCCTCCAGAGACTTCAGTAGCCTTCTCCCGAGCCCTGCACCCCAGCAGCAACTCCGCTCGAATCTCTGCTCAGGAGCTCTGCATCCCAGCAGCAGCTCCGCTCGAATCTCATGATCATGCTCTTCCTTGGGCTTTTATGGTAGTCAAAGTACCCCCTCCCCAATGGTGTATGTACCACGTGTTGCGACCTGACGCCGAGCTCTGACGCTGTTAAGAACAAAAGACCTCAGACGTGGGCGTGGCTACAGACGTCTGCCAAGGCAAGGTGTGACCATATAATTGGTTAAATTAGGTCTCCCCAGAGACCTCACAAGCCCAGCTGGACTACATCACAATATATATGTGTGTGTGTGTGTGTAAATTGTATAATACAGTTGTACGTGTGTGTGTTCACTGAAAATAGTAAAGTGAATGCAAGATTATAACTCTATACAGCAGACAGATAAACAGTGCCTACCTACCCTGACATAAGAAAGAAGGAGCACTGCAGCAGGCCTACAGGTCCAAGTCACATCCACTTAAGAAGGATGGAGCACTGCAGGAGACCCACTAGCTCAAAACAGTCAGGTCCAACTCACACCCACCCACACCCACTCATGTCTTTATTTAACCTCATTCCAAACCAACGCAATGTATTAACTTCAATGATGCTACCCGGAAGTTTGTTCCCCTCATCCACAACTATATTACCAAATCACTGCTTCCTTATATCCTTTCTGAATCTAAATATTCCCATCTTGAAACCATTGCTATGAGTCCTTGTCCTGGTTAGATACTTTTAGCACGTTATTTACATCCCATATATTTATTCCTGATTTCCAGTTATACACCTCGGTCATTTTTTATTTTTTTAACACATTGGCTATCTCCCACCAAGGCAGGGTGGCCCGAAAAAGAAAAACTTTCACCATCATTCACTCCATCACTGTCTTGCCAGAAGGGTGCTTTACACTACAGTTTTTAAACTGCAACATTAACACCCCTCCTTCAGAGTGCAGACACTGTACTTCCCATTTCCAGGACTCAAGTCCGGCCTGCCGGTTTCCCTGAATCCCTTCATAAATGTTACCTTGCTTACACTCTAACAGCATGTTAAGTACTAAAAATCACCTGTCTCCATTCGTTCCTATTTTACACGCTCACGTATGCTTACTGGAAGTCCAAGCCCCTCGTACACAAAACCTCCTTTATCCCTCCCTCCACCTTTCCTAGCCAACCCCTACCCCGTTTTCCCTCCTCTACAGATTTTTACACTCTCAAAGTCATTCCATTTTGTTCCAGTCTCTCTACATGTTCAAGCCACCTCAACAACCCCTCCTCAGCCCTCTGGATAATAGTATTGGTAATCCCACACCTCCTAATTCCCAAACTACGAATTCTCTGCATTATATTCACACCACACATTGCCCTCAGATATGACATCTCCACTGCCTCCAGCCTTCTCCTTGTTGTGACATTCACCACCCATGTTTCACACTCATATCAGAGCGTTGGTATAACTATAATACATTCCCTTCTTTCCTTCCTTGGACAAAGTTCTTTGTCTCCATAGACTCCTAAGCACACCACTCACCTTTTTTCCCCTCATCAGTTCTATGATTCACCTCATCTTTCATAGACCCAACTGCTGACACGTCCACTCGTAAATATCTGAATACATTCTCCTCCATACTCTCTCCAATCTGATATCCAGTCTTTCATCACCTTATTTTATTTGTTATCCTCATCACCTTACTCTTTCCTATATTCACTTTTAATTTCCTTCTTTTGTATATCCTACAAAACTCATCTACCAACCTCTGCAACTTCTCTTCAGAATCTCCCAAAAGCACAGTGTCATCAGCAAAGAGCAACTCTGATAACTCCCACTTTGTGTTAGTCTTGTGTTGGTCTTTACCTCTTGCTAACACCCGAGCATTTGCTTCTCTTACAACTCCATCTATTAATATACTGAACAACTATGGTGACTAGGTAAGACACATATGCAACAGTTAGGTATCTTTATTATGAAACGTTTCGCCTACACAGTAGGCCTACTGTGTAGGCGAAACGTTTCATAATAAAGATACCTAACTGTTGCATATGTGTCTTACCTAACAACCTGTCGGTATTTTATACCATTTTAATGTTCAATCTGTCAGACACTGCAACACAAGGGTATCTTGGTACAGACCTGCAATCAACTTCGACAACTTCCACTAGTGAGAGGGGCTGGATTTGAGAGGGACCTGACCTCTCAACATCTGAGTTCTTACCTCTCCTAGTGGCCTACGTCTCACCTCTTGGCGCTATAAAAAGCTCCATCCTGTCACTTCTTCTCCATATTGTTTCATACTTTGGAACAATGCTCTTCTCCAGACTGAGGGACTGACCACCTCAAAACTTTAAGGGTGATGGACTGATTACATCGTCTTCAAGTATCTTCTGCTTCTATCAACTTTTCTGTACTTGACTGAAGAAGCCTACTGTGTAGGCGAAACGTTTCATAATAAAGATACCTAACTGTTGCATATGTGTCTTACCTAACAACCTGTCGGTATTTTATACCATTTTAATGTTCAACTATGGTGACACCACACGTCCTTGTCTAAGGTCTACTTTTACTAGGAAATAATCTCCCTCTCTCCTACATACTCTAACCTGAGCCTCATTATCTCGTAAAAACTCTTCATTACTTTCAGTAACGTACCTCCTATACCATATATTTGCAATATCTGTCACATTCCCCCCTATCCCCCCTATCCCCCCTATCCCCCCTGTTATATGTCTTTTCCAAATCCAAAAATGCCACTGAAACCTCTTTACCTTTATCTAAATACTTTTCACCTATGTTTCACTATAAACACTTGGTCTACACACCCCCTACCTTTCCTAAAGCCTCCTTGTTCATCTGCTATCCTGCTCTCCATCTTACTTTTAATTCTAGTGGAGATATGGCCTCGGTCATATCCCCTTAACTTTGCGATTTTCTAGAGTGCAAATTCAGGCCCTCAGTCTGTTCTCATAGGAAAAATTTCTGATACATGGGATCACTTTGTCATCCTCCTTTGTACGTTTTCCAGAGCTTTTATTTCCATTCTGTAATATGGTGACCAGAATTATGCTGCATTATCTAAAGATGTATAGAGTTGTAGAATAACCTGAGGACTCCTGTTACTTATACTTCTTGATATGGAGGCCAAGAATTCTATAGACATTATTGTGAACACTTATGTACTATTGTCTTGGTTTTAGATTACTGCTAACCAGAACTCCTAAAAATGTCTGGAAATCAGTAATATTAAGATCTATATTATTTAGTTTAAATGTGGTTTGGTTATTTTCCTTTCCAACACTTAGAACTTTGCATTTGTCTATGTTAAACTGCATCTGCCACTTCTCCGACCAGTGCATCAGTCTATTCAGATCTTCCGGGAGCGTTCTACTGTCCTTATCAGAATGAATTCGACGCCATATTTTGGTGTCATCGGCAACCTTATGTCGCTATTTATTCCTTCACCTATATAGTCTATGTAAATTGTGAACAACAAAGGGCCTAACACTGACCCCCTGTGGAACACCGCTTGTGACGTGCCCCCATTCTGATTTCTCCCCATTTATGCAAACTCTCCATTACCTCTCTGTGAACCATGCCTCTGTCCATGAAAAAAAAATTCTTCTCATATTCTGTGTGCCTTAATTTTCCTCAATTGCCTCCGATGTGGAACTCTATCAACAACCTTACTGAAGTCCATATACACAATATCATATTCATTACAATGATCTACCTCCTCAAATACCTTAGTGAGAAAAGTTAGTAAATTCGTAAGGCAGGAACGCCCCTTTGTAAAACCGTGTTGAGATTCATTTATCAATTTATGCCTTTCAAGGTGGCTACGAATAGCCTCTGCAATTATAGATTCCATCAATTTTCCCACTGTGGAGGTTGGACTTACTGGTCTTTAGTTTGAAGCTAAGGACCTGTCTCATGGTTTGTAGACAGGTATCACACTTGCCATTTTCCACTTATCTGGCACTTATTCACTGGCATTTATTCACTGCCATGTAGACTACTATTGTTTGGAATGGTTTTTGTGCTCTAACAAAAATGAAATGAAAAGCAGATTGCAAATCACTCAGTATCTTATTTCAGAGTTTGTTAAGGTTAGAAACCAAAGCCAATATGGTACTAGAAAAAATCGAATTTTAAATTGCCAACAGCAGCGAGTGTCCAGGCTTTAAACCCCTGTTAAATAGCAAAATTTATCTGAATAAATTACTTTGTCATGTCAAGGCCAGTCTTGGTATAAATCATTTTCAGAATAGAGCTAAATAATATCTATTGTATGAAGCTGCAGAAAGCGAAGTGACTTCCTGTATTCACTAGAGTATTTATAATGTAGATAATAAATCTATGTACATTATATACTCTTATACGGTATATACATTATATACTCTTATACGGTATGTACATTATATACTCTTATATGGTATGTACATTATATACTCTTATACGGTATGTACATTATATACTCTTATATGCCCATTGGCATGGGTTTTTTAGGGTCAAAGTTATTTACAATGTTTTAAAGAATACAGTTTGAATCGTAGATCTGTGCAGCCTAAAAGCTATTACAAAAAAAATTGTATGCAATGTAAATTGATTTACACAAGGTTCAATTGCCATGACTCATATGTTTGAGTGGTACACTCTGGTGCAGGTCAGCTGTGTAAACATGTGTAACACACGTAGAAACAGCTGTAGCTTTTCCCCTCTCAAGGGATAGTCACTAGTGTCCGTTGAATAGCTCAAGTGTCGAGGTACTGTCTGGTTGTGACCTCACTGTCAGAAGTGGCTGGAGCTTTCCTTGACTTGATAGGCCTAGTCTATGAGGCTGATGTTTCCAGATGTGAGAATAAAATATCTCAAGTAAGAGCTCGATGTTTTGTTTGTTTTTGTGTTTTGTTATGCTTTTTGCGCTTGTTTTTTTTTTGCGTTTCGTGTTTGCGTTGTTTGTGTTTCGCTTTCTGTATTTGTTTTGTGCTTTGCAGTATCGTGTGTTTCATTTGATGTATTCATGGGGAATACAAGTTTGTGATGTATTCATGGGGAATACAAGCTTGTGATGTATTCATGGGGAATACAAGTTTGTGCTGTATGACCCTAAAGGGTCATACAGCACAAACTTGAGCCTCCCAAAAACTCCTTTGCAGTGTCATCACAGGGGCTCTGGTGGCCTGGTGGTTAACGCTCTCGCTTCACACGACGAGGGCCTGGGTTCGATTCCCAGCCAGAGTAGAAACATTGGACGTGTTTCTTTCCACCTGTTGTCTATGTTCCCCATCAGTAAAATGGGTACCTGGGTGTTAGTCGACTGGTGTGGGTCGCATCCTGGGACACTGACCTAAGGAGGCCTGGTCACAGACCGGGCCGCGGGGGCGTTGACCCCCGGAACTCTCTCCAGATAAACTCCAGAAACCGCAAGGATGTTTACTGAGATCTTCCAAAACAGGGGATGCTAATCCATTGATGATTCTCTTTAAATTACTCTAGGTTAACAGCTCCTTTTAAGGCAGGCGAACTTGCAGATAGAGAATGTACAATACACAAATAACCCGCACATAAAAGACAGAAGCTTACGACGACGTTTCGGTCCGACTTGGACCATTGACTTTGTCAATGGTCCAAGTCGGACCGAAACGTCGTCGTAAGCTTCTGTCTTTTATGTGCGGGTTATTTGTGTATCGTTCCAGTCACGGTATTGTGCCTTTTTGTTATTTATTGAGAATGTACAAAGAACCTTCACTGCACATATAAATTCAGTGAAGATTTTATTTACTGTGAACGTTTGGAGTTCCTTGACCTGTACTCCTTGTACTGCAGACGAGAAAGATGCCTCATAATTTACACCTGGAAAATCATAAAGGGACTGGTCCCAAATCTGTACACAGAAATCACTCCCTACGAAAACAAAAAAAATAAAAGGCTTGGCAGATGGTGCAACATACCCCAAATGAAAAGCAGGGGGGCCTTTGAGTACATTGAAAGAAATCAGTGTCAGAGTCCAAGCCTGTTCAAACGCCTCACGTCATATATAAGGGGAATTACCAATAGATTCCTAGCTGTCTTCAAGAGGGAATTGGACTTGTTCCTAAAGTCAGTTCCTGGCCAGCTGGCTGGACTGGGGGTTGTACCTTGGACTAGGTACAGTCATTAGTAATAGTCTGGTTTATCAGGCTCTTATCTACCTGGAGACCTTGTCCTGGACAAGACCGCAAGGCCGTTGACCCCTGGAACATCCACCAGGTTAACTGCAGATTAACCAAGGCATTAGAATTAGATTCCTTACCTGAAGTCTACCTGGAGAAAGCTCCGTGGGTCAACGCTCCCGTGGCCCGGTCCATGACCAGGCCTCCTTAAACAGCATTCTGACACACCACACTGCATGCAGGAGCCCCCCAGGACTCCATCCTCTCCCCTGCCCTTTACATCATGTCACTACATAAATAACATCCCAGAACCCCAGTTCAACGACATGATCACTACCTGCTGTGCTGACGACGCTATCTGGTGCTCTCTCAGGTGAAGCAAACTGAAGTGGACATGATCACTGCTGGAGAACACAAATGGCACATTAAAAATGTAAACAAGTCTAAAGTCACCTACTTTTACTAAAAGAAAAGATCGTAAAATATCTGATACATGCACCTTTTATATTCATATCTGACACGACCACTGTCTCAGGTGCCAACCTGGACACACATACGCATTCGCAAAAACAAGCACCAAATACGCCGTAGCTCGATTGCAAGCGCACTCAGCTCACATACTGAAGTCCGTGGTTCGATCCCCGGTACGGGTGGAAACATTAGGACGTGTTTCCCTGAGACACCTGCTGTCCATGTTCACCTATCAGTAAAATAGGTATCTGGGTGTTAGTCGACTGATATGGGTCGCATCCTGTGACAAAATTGGCCTAATCTGCCCGAATGTTATGCATAAAGGGGTTTATATATAGTAGCAGGTCACTGATGTCAATTAGGACTATATACACTGAACATATACTTGTAGAAATAGATTATTATTTACTCTACAAACTACGACAGGCTTTAGACTACAACTACACTTGTAAAAAGCCCTTATTCTTCTCTGACCTGCACTGCTCTGGGGCTCTTCCCAGCAAAGAACATGTTGAATCTGCAATATGTTCAGTGTAGATAGGTCTAACGTAGTACTCACTATCGATAATGAGGTATGCCACGAAACATCTAAGATGGCAAATTGCTTTAATTCCTACTACACATCTGTTGCATCAACACTAGTAAGTAAACTACCAGCTGCATCAAATACCTTTAACACAGACTCTGATAAGTTTCAAACATACTATACCAATAAAGGAGTAACCCCAAACAGTTGTCAACTAGTAAGTGTATCTCATGACTTTATTCAAAAAGAACTAAGCAGGTTAAACCCAACTAAGAGCACAGGCCCTGATAACATCCCGTCTAAGTTCCTAAAAGACGGTGCTTCTGAACTGTCAATCCCTATTGCTCACATAATAAATCTATCAATCACCACTAATACAGTACCGGAGGGGTTCAAGGAGGCCAGAGTCACTCCTATCTTCAAGAAAAATAGTAGGTCTGATGTAAGCAACTATAGGCCTGTTAGTATACTCAGTATAATATCTAAAATTCTAGAGAGGGCGGTGTATTCTCAAGTAGTTAAGTACCTTAATGACAACAACATTCTCCATAGCTATCAATCGGGCTTTAGAAGATCCTACTCAACCGACACCTCCCTTATTAATCTGATGGATTACCTGAGAACTGAAATGTCAAAGGGGAACCTCATAGGCATGGTAACCTTAGACCTGCAAAAGGCCTTCGATACTGTCAACCACAATATATTATGTAATAAACTTCAAGCTATTGGTATAGGTTCTGTAGACTGGTTTAAGTCCTACCTTAGCAACAGGAGACAAATAGTCAAAATCAACAAAACAGAATCAGAACCCCTGCCGATAACATGTGGAGTTCCCCAAGGTAGTATTCTGGGTCCCTTATTATTCTTATGTTATGTCAATGATATGCCTATCAGTGTCAAGTGCAAACTCCTACTGTATGCAGATGACAGTGCTCTGTTAGTGTCAGGTAAAGACCCACAAGATATTGCTAATGTTTTAACACTGGAACTGGAGTCCTGCAGCAAATGGTTAGTAGACAACAAACTATCATTACACCTAGGGAAAACTGAAGCCATTCTCTTTGGCACGAAACATAAACTGAGAAGGGTAAATAATTTTAATGTTCAATGTAATGGGGAGCCCATCACTTTGGTTTCATCAGTAAAATATTTGGGAATCCCCTTTGACCCATGCATGTCAGGAGAATTGATAGGGAACAGTGTAGTAAAGAAAGCGAATGCCAAACTGAAGTTCCTGTATAGACAAGCACAGTGTCTACCTACTGAGGCTCGCAGGACCCTATGTCTAGCCCTTATACAATGCCATATGGATTACGCTTGCTCTTCTTGGTACTCTGCCTTGACAAAAAAACTGAAAGATAGACTGCAAATCACCCAGAACAAAATCGTAAGATTCATCCTGGGGCTGGGACCAAGAGAACATGTAGGCCAGGATGAATTACAGCAGTTGGATATGCTGAATGTTGAAGACAGAGTAAAACAACTGAAGCTAAATCATGTTTATAAAATTGCTCACAAACAATGTCCAGAATATCTTGCTGTCAATTTTGTCAAGGTTGGGAACCAAAGCAATCATAGTACTAGGGGGAGAGAGCACAACTTTGTAGTACCCACAGTCAGTGGCCAGGCTTCAAACACCTTTTATTGTACAGCAATAAAGGAATGGAACAGACTACCCGCACATGTCAAAGCCAGTCATAGCGTGAACCAGTTCAAGAAGAGTGCCAAAAGGTGTCTGATGAATGTAGCTACAGAAAGGGAGGGGAATGATTTTCTATTTTTTAGCTAACATACGTGTAAATTTTACCTTATTCCTTGTAATGACCCTCGTATTGTAGATAGTCTTAATGACACATATGCTGCTATGTATGATAATTCTATGTAACTGTATTTGTGTATACCTGAATAAACTTACTTACTTACTTACTTACGAGTCAATCCATGCTAGGGCGAATATCCTGGCACTTAATGTCTATTGGAAAACACTGAGTGACAGACCAACTGACAAACTTGAAACCCACCATGACTCTTGAAGACCCACCTGGACAAGATAACCTGAAGGCAACGAGACACCCATCTTTTCTACCAGCTCCATGCTCTTCCACCTGTCCTTGTCTACTTGTATATTGAAATCATCCTAAATGGCCTGCAATAACAGGCCTAAATCTTTGAAAAACTCCGTTATTTTTTCTCCTTTTTCTTTTTTTCCCCATAGTGAAAAATTTTGTAATCAAATGAACTCCACATATCTGAGGTGAATGCCGTGCTTTTATAAGCAAGTGACACTGATCTTCTCGACCTTTGGTGCGTGTCCAGTCCATGTCATGACGTACCGTATTTAAAACTTAATATATTGGCTCCAAAATGCCCAGCTGCTGCGTTAAGTCATGTCAGGTTCTTTCTCCCTCACCAAACATCTCACAAACCTATACTTAATCTCACCTTCCATGCTCACCCCAGAAGGATCTTTTCTATACGTAAAGCTACGCATACAGCTCCTGAGAAATGAGATTTAAGCAAGTTTGATCTGAGGAAGTGGAGAATGTCCTCAGTTTATAGAAAGAGGCAAAATAACGCGTCGCTGAGAACAGGAAGTAGAGGTTGAGAAGCTCAATGCTGGACGATAGACAGGAGCGACCTGGGACGGACCTGGGAGGGGCTGGAGAGGGACGGGAGAGGGACTAGGGAGTGAAAATTTTCTCCTCCCGCCCCCTCTTTCCTTCCAAGAAGTATTTATTTTAGTGTCCTAATTTCCATATAAGCATTATATGGAGGATAACATGAGACAAAAGTACAATACAAACATTAACGTATGCTAAAGTCCAATGTGAAAAGGAAATTCAATTAATTCATGACAAAAAAAATCCATTATATTATCAGAGAATCATTTCGAAAATGTTGGTTTTTTGCCCATAGTCCAAAGCTACGCACTCCCTCTCAAACCCCCTTCTCATACACCAATGAAAGGGTCCAGATGAGGGGGTCTGCCCTGCGTTACTCTGCATGCTGTTCTTAATTACTCCTCTGTGCACTGCTTGCCCCTTTCCTCTCGTATCTGCACATTCACAGACAAAAAGTTTTTTTTTAAGTTTTAAAGTAAACGTACAGAGGACAGCCTAATTGTTAAGTGGACCGTGAATAAGTCGAGAGGTGCCAGGCTCACCAGCTACCTCAAGGGTAACACCTTCCACTATTCTACTAATAATAAATACTACACACCTCTCTGGGAGACCTGGGCTATATATAGAGGACTAACTCCTTGTTGCTGGTCTAATATTCAATAGCCTAGAGTTAGGATCAATGGGTTAAAGTTGCTGGGTGGCTGAGTGTGATACCTTCAACTAGCAGCAGGATGGGAGGGTATTACCTGGTGTTGACACAAACTAAGACGAGACCCACTACTGTGCATTAGCACTCAGGTACTTACAGTACGAGGTGAACAGGGGACATGTGTGTGTGTTGTATGTTTTGTGTGCACTCACCTAGTTGTGGTTGCAGGGGTCGACTCATAGCTCCTGGCCCCGCCTCTTCACTGGCCACTACTAGGTGTGTGTGTACTCACCTAATTGTGGTTGCAGGGGTCGAGACTCAGCTCCTGGCCCCGCCTCTTCACTGATTGCTACTAGGTCCTCTTTCTCTCTGCTTCCTGAGCTTTATCATACCTCTTCTTAAAACTATGTATGGTGTGATGTAGTTCAGCTGGGCTTGTGAGATCTCTGGGGAGACCTAATTTAACCAATTATATGGTCACACCTTGCCTTGGCAAACGTCTGTAGCCACGCCCACGTCTGAGGTCTTTTGTTCTTGACGGCGTCAGACCTAGGCGTCAGGTCGTACACGTGGTTGTGGAGGGTGCTTGGACCACCATAAAAGCCCAAGGAAGAGCATGATCAGGAGATTCGAGCGAAGCTGCTGCTGGGGTGCAGAGCTCCTGAGCAGAGACTTCGAGCGGAGCTGCTGCTGGGGTGCAGGGCTCGGGAGAAGGCTGCTGAAGTCTCTGGAGGAGACTGTTGGAGGCATTAGGCAGAGTACTGGCTTGGCGCAGTACTCGTGCTGTGTAGGTCTTGGGACCTGTGGCTTAGTTCCTGTGATGAACTGCCCTCTGAACTATATTGTAAGTTACATTCATTTTGGTCAAGTTGATTGTATTCCCTGTCTCACTGCTTATGTGTACCACCCCATTTATCTAAACCACAATAATGTTCTGTTCCCAAATATATTATTGTACAAAGACTTAATAATAAACTGTGTTTGAGTAGAATAGTAATATTCACTGTCCCCATTATTTATTCTTATTTCCATTTATTTATGTTTAGTTAAAGTAGTGAGAGGGTGAGTAGTGTAGTGTGGTGGGTAGAGTAATGAGAGGTGAAGGTGTAGTCACCAGTGACCTCACATTACCTACCTACCTCCGCATACATCCCTCCTACTGCCTCGCCTGTCCCACACCTACTAAATCCCTCCACTTACCCCCATATTCCCCTAATCATTACCCCCCTACATGACAATGGTTCCTGCCTCCACTACTTCACTTGATAGGCTATTCTACTTCCTGACGACTCTATGACTGAAGAAATACTAACTAACGTCCCTGTGACTCGTCTGAATCTTCAGCTTCGAGTTGTGACCCCTTGTTCCTGTGTCCCCTCTCTGGAACATCCTATCTCTGTCCACCTTGTCTATTCCCCACAGTATCCTGTATGTCGTTATCATGTCTCCCCTGACCCTTCTGTCCTCCAGTGTCGTCAGTCCGATTTCCCTCAACCTTTCCTCGTACGACATTCCCCTTAGCTCTGGGACTAGCCTTGTTGCAAACCTTTGTACTTTCTCTAACTTCTTGACGTGCTTGACCAGGTGTGGGTTCCAGACTGGTGCTGCATACTCCAGTATGGGCCTAACATACACAGTGTAAAGTGTCTTGAACGATTCCTTATTAAGGTATCGGGGTGTGTGTGTGTAGTGTGTGTGTGTGTGTAGTGTGTGTGTGTGTGTGTAGTGTGTGTGTGTGTAGTGTGTGTGTGTGTAGTGTGTGTGTGTAGTGTGTGTGTGTGTGTAGTGTGTGTGTAGTGTGTAGTGTGTGTGTGTGTGTGTGTAGTGTGCAGTGTGTGTGTGTGTGTGTAGTGTGTGTGTGTGTATAGTGTGTGTGTGTGTATAGTGTGTGTGTGTGCGTGTTCGTGTGCGCGCGCGCGAAAGTGTTCACAAATAAAACTATTAAAATTCTTACTTTTATATCAAGAAGCATAAGTAACAAGTCCTCAGGTAGTTCAACTTTATATAAACTTTGGTTAGGGCTCATTCAGATTATGTTGTAGAGTTCTGGTTACCATTAAAGAATGGATATATGGATATAAATGCACTGGAGAACTTAGTAAGAAGGATGACAGAGATGATCCCATATATCGGAATATTTCCTACGAGGATAGACTGAGGGCACTGGATCTGCACTCTCTAGAAGACAGACAGATTTAGAAATGATATAGGAAAACGTAAGTTCAGTGGATGACTGGAACCAACTTTCGAGTAGCGTCGTTGAAATAAACAACCTTGTGTAGCTTTGAAAATAGGTTAGACAAGTACATGAGTGGGTGTGAGTTAAACCTGTCTAGCATGGGACAAGACCTGCAGCAGTGTTCATTCTTTCTTATGTTATTATGTGTGCGCGCGCGCGTGTGTGTGTGTGTGTGTGTACTCACCTATTTGTACTCACCTATTTGTGGTTGCAGGGGTCGAGTCCTAGCTCCTGGCCCCGCCTCTTCACCGGTTGCTACTAGACCCTCTCTCTCCCCGCTCCATGAGCTTTATCAAACCTCGTCTTAAAACTGTGTATGGTTCCTGCCTCCACTACGTCATTTTCTAGGCTATTCCACTGCCTTACAACTCTATGACTGAAGAAATACTTCCTACTATCTCTCTGACTCATTTGTGTCTTCAACTTCCAATTGTGGCCTCTTGTTTCTGTGTCCCCTCCCTGGAACATCCTGTCCTTGTCCACCTTGTCTATTCCACGCAGTATTTTATATGTCGTTATCATGTCTCCCCTGACCCTCCTGTCCTCCAGTGTCGTCAGGCCGATTTCCCTTAATCTTTCTTCATAGGACATTCCCCTTAGCTCTGGAACTAACCTTGTTGCAAACCTTTGTACTTTCTCTAGTTTCTTGACGTGCTTTATCAAGTGCGGGTTCCAAACAGGTGCTGCATACTCCAGTATGGGCCTGACATACACGCTGTACAGTGTCTTGAATGATTCCTTACTAAGGTGTCGGAATGCTGTTCTCAGGTTTGCCAGGCGCCCATATGCTGCAGCAGTTATCTGATTGATGTGTGCTTCCGGAGACATGCTCGGTGTTATACTCACCCCAAGATCTTTCTCCTTGAGTGAGGTTTGCAGTCTTTGGCCACCTAGCCTATACTCTGTCTGTGGTCTTCTGTGCCCTTCCCCTATCTTCATGACTTTGCATTTGGCAGGATTAAATTCGAGAAGCCATTTGCTGGACCAGGTGTCCAGTCTGTCCAGGTCTCTTTGAAGTCCTGCCTGGTCCTCATCAGATTTAATTCTCCTCATTAACTTCACATCATCTGCAAACAGGGACACTTCTGAGTCTAACCCTTCCGTCATGTCGTTCACATATACCAAAAATAGCACTGGTCCTAGGACCGACCCCTGTGGGACCCCGCTCGTCACAGGTGCCCACTGTGATACATCATTACGTACCATGACTCGTTGTTGCCTCCCTGTCAGGTATTCTCTGATCCATTGCAGTGCCCTTCCTGTTATATGCGCCTGATGCTCTAGCTTCTGCACTAATCTCTTGTGAGGAACTGTGTCAAAGGCCTTCTTGCAGTCCAAGAAGATGCAATCAACCCACCCCTCTCTCTCTTGTCTTACTTCTGTTATTTTATCATAAAACTCCAGAAGGTTTGTGACACAGGATTTGCCTTCCGTGAATCCGTGCTGGTTGGCATTTATACTCCTGTTCCGTTCCAGGTGCTCCACCACTCTCCTCCTGATAATCTTCTCCATAATTTTGCATACTATACACGTCAATGACACAGGTCTATAGTTTAGTGCCTCTTTTCTGTCTCCTTTTTTGAAAATGGGAACTACATTTGCTGTCTTCCATACCTCAGGTAGTTGCCCAGTTTCCAGGGATGTGTTGAAGATTGTGGTAAGTGGTACGCACAACATATCTGCTCCCTCTCTAAGGACCCATGGAGAGATGTTGTCCGGTCCCATTGCCTTTGAGGTATCGATGTCCCTTAGCAGTTTCTTCACCTCCTCCTCATCTGTATGTATGTCGTCCAACACTTGTTGGTGTATTCCTTGTTGGTGTCCCCATCTGGTCTGTCCCCCCAGAGTCCTTCCTGTCTCTACTGTAAATACTTCCTTAAATCTCGTGTTGAGCTCCTCACATACCTCTTGATCGTTTCTTGTGAGTTCCCCACCTTCTTTCCTCAGCCTTATCACCTGGTCCTTGACTGTTGTCTTCTTCCTAATGTGGCTATACAGCAGTTTCGGGTCAGATTTGACTTTCGATGCTATGTCGTTTTCATACTGTCTCTGGGCCTCCCTCCTTATCTGCGCATACTCGTTTCTGGCTCTTCTACTAATCTCCTTGTTTTCCTGGGTCCTATGCCTCCTGTACCTTTTCCATTCTCTGTTGCACTTAGCTTTTGCCTCCCTACACCTTCGGGTAAACCAAGGACTCGTCTTGGTCTTCCTATTATTTCTGTTTCCCTTGGGAACAAAACTTTCCTCTGCCTCCTTGCACTTTGTTGCCACATATTCCATCATCTCGTTTACTGATTTTCCTACCATTTCTCTGTCCCACTGAACCTCCTGCAGGAAGTTTCTCATACCTGTGTAGTCCCCCCTTTTATAGTTTGGTCTGTCCCCTTCAGTTCCTGTTACCTTCTCCACTTGTAACTCTACTATATAGTCAAAACTCAGAACCACATGATCGCTAGCTCCAAGGGGCCTCTCGTAAGTGATGTCCTCGATGTCTGAACTGCTCAGGGTGAACACAAGATCCAGTCTTGCTGGCTCATCCTCCCCTCTCTCTCTGGTTGTGTCCCTGACATGTTGATGCATGAGGTTTTCAAGTACCACATCCATCATCTTTGCTCTCCATGTTTCGGGACCCCCATGTGGCTCCAGGTTTTCCCAGTCGATCTCCCTGTGGTTGAAATCGCCCATTACCAGTAACTTTGCTCTGCTCGAGTGAGCTCTTCTTGCCACCTCAGCCAGTGTGTCCACCATCACCCTGTTGTTTTCTTCGTACTCCTCTCTTGGCCTCCTGCAGTTCTGTGGTGGGTTATACATCACTCCAATGACTACTTTATGTTCTCCGGACTGAATTGTACCTACAATGTAGTCTCTTTCTCCAATCATGTCCATGCCTTCCATTTCCTCAAATCCCCATTGGTGTTTTATGAGCAGTGCAACCCCTCCTCCCCCTCTACTCCTTCTATCTTTCCTCAGGATCTGATATCCTGTTGGGAAGATTGTGTCTGTTATTATCTCAGCGAGTTTTGTTTCTGTGACTGCTATGATGTCTGGGGATTTTTCACTGATTCTTTCATTCCACTCCTCATGTTTATTCATTATTCCATCCGCATTTGTGTACCAAACCTTTAGTTTCTTTTCTATCATTGTGGTCATGCAAGTATATTGGGGTTGGGGGAGGGAGAGCCTTGGTGGGGGCCTATATGGGGCTGTGGTGTAGGTGGGGTATGTGTTGATGGGGGTGGGGTCAGAATGCCCATAAGGGACAGCTGTTGGGGTGAGGTTTGTGATATGGGGGTTGGTGGCAGAGGGAACAGTGAGTGGGTTGGAGTATAGGTTGCTCAGTTGCGTTGGGAATGTCGCGGGTGGGGTCTTTTGGTGGGAGATTCTGTGGGGTGTGTTTGCCCTTCCTCCTGTGTCTGGGTCCTGCTCATTTTCATTGCTTCTCGTTCCTCCTTGCGTCTCTGTACCCTCTCTTTCAGTGTAGTCCTTTCTTCTTGTGTGTGTGTGTGTGTGTGTGTGTGTGTATGTGTGTGTGTGTGTGTGTATGAGAAAGTTGCTCACACGTCTGTGAGCTCGGTTCTCTGTCACTGAGCTGTGATTTGGTATTGTGGGCTGACGACATGGGCTGTGTTGGGGCTGGTGCTGTGGGCTGGCGACATGGGCTGTGTTGGGGCTGGTGCTGTGGGCTGGCACTGTAGGCCGTTGGTGAGGGATGGTGCTGTGGGCTAGTGCAATGGGCTGGTGCTGTGGACTGATGTGGGCTAGTGCTATGGGCTGGTGCTGTGGACTGATGTGGGCTAGTGCTATGGGCTGGTGCTGTGGACTGATGTGGACTAGTGCTATGGGCTAGTGCTGTGAACTGATGTGGGCTAGTGCTATGGGCTAGTGCTGTGGACTGATGTAGGCTAGTGCTATGGGCTAGTGCTGTGGACTGATGTAGGCTAATGCTATGGGCTGGTGCTGTGGCCTGATGTGGGCTAGTGCTATGGGCTGGTGCTGTGGACTGATGTAGGCTAATGCTATGGGATGGTGCTCTGGACCGATGTGGGCTAGTGCTATGGGCTAGTGTTGTGGACTGATGTAGGCTAATGCTATGGGCTGGTGCTGTGGCCTGATATGGGCTAGTGCTATGGGCTGGTGCTGTGGACTGATGTGGGCTAGTGTTATGGGCTGGTGCTGTGGACTGATGTAGGCTAATGCTATGGGCTGGTGCTCTGGACAGATGTGGGTTAGTGCTATGGGCTAGTGCTGTGGACTGATGTATGCTAATGCTATGGGCTGATGCTCTGGATTGATGTGGGCTAATGCTATGGGCTGGTGCTGTGGACTGATGTGGGCTAGTGCTATAGGATGGTTCTGCGGACTGATGTGGGCTAGTGCTATGGGCTGGTGCTGTGGACTGATGTGGCCTAGTGCTATGGGCTGGTGCTGTGGACTGATGTGGACTAGTGCTATGGGCTGGTGCTGTGAACTGATGTAGGCTAATGCTATGGGCTGGTGCTGTGGCCTGATGTGGGCTAGTGCTATGGGCTGGTGCTGTGGACTGATGTGGACTAGTGCTATGGGCTGGTGCTCTGGACTGATGTGGACTAGTGCCATGGGCTGGTGCTGTGGACTGATGTGGACTAGTGCTATGGGCTGGTGCTGTGGGCTGATGTAGGCTAATGCTATGGGCTGGTGCTGTGGGCTGATGTGGACTAATGCTATGGGCTGGTGCTGTGGACTGATGTGGGCTAGTGCTAGGGGCTGGTGTTGTGGACTGATGTGGGCTAGTGCTAGGGGCTGGTGTTGCGGACTGATGTGGGCTAGTGCTAGAGGCTGGTGCTGTGGACTGATGTGGGTTAGTGCTAGGGGCTGGTGCTGTGGACTGATGTGGGCTAGTGCTGTGGGCTGATGTGGGCTAATGCTAGGGGCTGGTGTTGTGGGCTAGTGCTGTGGGCTGATGTAGGCTAGTGCTAGGGGCTGGTGTTGTGGACTGATGTGGGCTAGTGCTAGGGGCTGGTGTTGTGGACTGATGTGGGCTAGTGCTAGGGGCTGGTGCTGTGGACTGATGTGGGCTAGTGCTGTGGGCTGATGTGGGCTAGTGCTAGGGGCTGGTGTTGTGGACTGATGTGGGCTAGTGCTGTGGGCTGATGTGGGCTAGTGCTAGGGGGCTGGTGCTGTGGGCTGATGTGGGCTAGTGCTGTGGGCTGATGTGGGCTAGTGCTAGAGGCTGGTGTTGTGGACTGATGTGGGCTAGTGCTGTGGGCTGATGTGTGCTAGTGCTAGGGGCTGGTGCTGTGGACTGATGTGGACTAATGCTATGGGCTGGTGCTGTGGACTGATGTGGGCTAGTGCTGTGGGCTGATGTGGGCTAATGCTAGGGGCTGGTGTTGTGGGCTAGTGCTGTGGGCTGATGTAGGCTAGTGCTAGGGGCTGGTGTTGTGGACTGATGTGGGCTGATGTGGGCTAGCTCTAGGGGCTGGTGCTGTGGGCTGATGTGGGCTAGTGCTAGGGGCTGGTGTTGTGGAATGATGTGGGCAAGTGCTAGGGGCTGGTGTTGTGGACTGATGTGGGCTAGTGCTAGGGGCTGGTGCTGTGGGCTGATGTGGACTAATGCTATGGGCTGGAGCTGTGGACTGATGTGGGCTAGTGCTGTGGGCCGATGTGGGCTAATGCTAGGGGCTGGTGTTGTGGACTGATGTGGGCTAGTGCTATGGGCTGATGTAGGCTAGTGCTAGGGGCTGGTGTTGTGGACTGATGTGGGCTAGTGCTGTGGGCTGATGTGGGCTAGTGCTAGGGGCTGGTGCTGTGGACTGATGTGGGCTAGTGCTAGGGGCTGGTGTTGTGGACTGATGTGGGCTAGTGCTAGGGGCTGGTGCTGTGGACTGATGTGGGCTAGTGCTGTGGGCTGATGTGGGCTAGTGCTAGGGGCTGGTGTTGTGGACTGATGTGGGCTAGTGCTGTGGGCTGATGTGGGCTAGTGCTAGGGGCTGGTGCTGTGGGCTGATGTGAGCTAGTGCTGTGGGCTGATGTGTGCTAGTGCTAGGGGCTGGTGCTGTGGACTGATGTGGGCTAGTGCTAGGAGCTGGTGCTGTGGACTGATGTGGGCTAGTGCTGTGGGCTGATGTGGGCTAATGCTAGGGGCTGGTGTTGTGGACTGATGTGGGCTAGTGCTATGGGCTGATGTAGGCTAGTGCTAGGGGCTGGTGTTGTGGACTGATGTGGGCTAGTGCTAGGGGCTGGTGTTGTGGACTGATGTGGGCTAGTGCTAGAGGCTGATGCTGTGGACTGATGTGGGCTAGTGCTAGGGGCTGGTGTTGTGGACTGATGTGGGCTAGTGCTAGGGGCTGGTGCTGTGGACTGATGTGGGCTAGTGCTGTGGGCTGATGTGGGCTAGTGCTAGGGGCTGGTGTTGTGGACTGATGTGGGCTAGTGCTGTGGGCTGATGTGGGCTAGTGCTAGGGGCTGGTGCTGTGGGCTGATGTGGGCTAGTGCTGTGGGCTGATGTGGGCTAGTGCTAGAGGCTGGTGTTGTGGACTGATGTGGGCTAGTGCTAGGGGCTGGTGCTGTGGGCTGATGTGGGCTAGTGCTAGGGGCTAGTGCTGTGGGCTGATGTGGGCTAGTGCTAGGGGCTGGTGCTGTGGGCTGATGTGGGCTAGTGCTAGGGGCTGGTGTCGTGGGCTGATGTGGGCTAGTGCTAGGGGCTGGGGTTGTGGACTGATTTGGGCTAGTGCTAGGGGTTGGTGCTGTGGGCTGATGTGGGCTAGTGCTAGGGGCTGGTGCTGTGAGCTGATGTGGGCTAGTGCTAGGGGCTGGTGTCGTGGGCTAGCTTGGTCCAGGAGACGGAAGGTCGTATTGGAAAGTACTGACAAGTCAGGACCGTGATGGAAGCTATGGAGGGAAGGAGGGAAGGAAGGAAGTAAAGAAGGTAGGAAAGAAGGTGGGAAGGAAAGGAAGGAAGGAAAGAAGGAGGGACTAAGAGAAGCTGCGTCATCAACAAAAGGTTAATTTCCCATCTAGAAAATGTAGTGTACTTTAATACGGTCAAGGACTTTTGATCCAAGGAGTCGGAGCTACCCTCTTTCAGGGATCAGACATGATTAAGTTCCATTGCCCAGGTGTTATGTGGCGAGTACGGGCTTAGCACTTCCCTGTGGATATAATCACCAAATGGAAGGTCATGGGTGAGAGTGTAGGAAGAAACAGCCGCAGCAGCAGCAGCAGCAGCAGCCAGGCAGGAAGCAGCACTGGTGACAGAGGTCAAGGTGGCGACGCTGGGAGACTAGGTGGGGGGTGAGAGAGGGAGGGAGAGAGAGAAGGGGAGAGGGGAAGGAAAGGGAGGGGGGAGGGAAAGGGAGAGAGGAAGGGAAAGGTAAGAGGAAAAGAGAGACAGAGGCCTATTTCCGGACAAGGTCGAACAGTGTCCTTCCATCTGCTGCTGCTCTTTATTTCTACAAGTACATGTACAAGGTATACAGACCTCGCTGACGTCAGTGACATACTACTATATAGGAAGCCCCTTGTTATGCTGAACACACACAACAAAGACACAATATCGTGAGTGGAACAATACACAGATACCCCGCACATACGAGACTGACTTACGACGACGTTTTTATGTGACTAGTTAATAAGTGTATTCAGGTATACACAAATACAGTTACATAAATCATACATAGCATATACGTAGAAAACCTTTGGATAACCCAGAAAAGTCAGACAAAGTGACTTACTTCCATTGGGATCCTTGGTAACATAGGTCAGTAGCCGTGTTCCTTCCTTAAGTGAATGTGACCTGACCTGACTAGGTTGGGGCATTGGCTTAAGCCGGTAGGAGACTTGGACCTGCCTCGCATGGGCCAGTAGGCCTGCTGCAGTATTCCTTCTTATGTTCTTATACTGATAAACTGATTTAGAAAGACACGTGAGCAAAAACTTGACATGTTTACAAAGATTAAAATAAGATTATATGCAGGGAGAGTGTGTGGTGTGAGTGACACACTGACATCAGAAATGACATCTGAGATGAGGTCATTTAGACAATGAGGTCATGTGATTCAGAAGCCTTAGCATGGTTCAGAGAACCGACATGTTGATAAATTAGACACATGTGTCTAATTTATCAACATGTCGGTTCTCTGAACCATTCATCTACAAACCTGTCAGACACTGCAACTTCTTGGGATCTTAATACTTGGGAATTCTTCGCTTGCCTAATTCTTGGGCACGACCTACTTCAACATTGAACAAATGTTACACTGCCTCTGACTGCTTCACCTCTCCTGCCAACGGTTTATAAGCTCCTTCTCAGCACGTATGCCGTATTCTATTCAAGATTGATGGACTGACCACATCGACTCAAGGTTGAGGGACTGATTACCTCATTCTCCTCCTATTCTTCAAGTTTCTCCTTTGTATGGACTGATGAAGCCACTGTGTGGCGAAACGTTTCCTCAATAAAGATACCCAAGTGTCTAATTTATCAAGCCTTAGCATGATACCCCCACCAGGCACAGCATCACCTATCTAACAACACAAAAATCACATGTCTTCATGTCTACCTGACGTCATCTCAAATATCTTTTTACAGTTTACTTTGTCACACTTCACTCTCCACTTATATATACTGTAATTTTATTGTGTGTGTGTTAGAAGAGATCAAGGTCCCAGGACCGAAACGTTGCTAATAAGAACATAAGAACATAAGAAAGGAGGAACACTGCAGCAGGCCTGTTGGCCCATACTAGGAAGGTCCTTTACAATTCATCCCACTAACAAACATTTGACCAACCCAATTTTCAATGCTACCCAAGAAACAAGCTCTGATGTGCAAGTCCCACTCAAATCCAACCCATCCCACTCATGTATTTATCCAACCTAAATTTGAAACTACCCAAAGTCCTAGCCTCAATAACCCAACTAGGTAGACTGTTCCACTCATCTACTACCCTATTTCCAAACCAATACTTTCCTATGTCCTTTCTAAATCTAAACTTATCTAATTTAAATCCATTACTGCGGGTTCTCTCTTGGAGAGATATTCTCAAGACCTTGTTAATATCCCCTTTATTAATACCTATCTTCCACTTATACACTTCGATCAGGTCTCCCCTCATTCTTCGTCTAACAAGTGAATGTAACTTAAGAGTCTTCAATCTTTCTTCATAAGGAAGATTTCTAATGCTATGTATTAATTTAGTCATCCTACGCTGAATGTTTTCTAACGAATTTATGTCCATTCTGTAATATGGAGACCAGAATTGAGCTGCATAATCTAGGTGAGGCCTTACTAATGATGTATAAAGCTGCAGTATGACCTCTGGACTTCTGTTGCTTACACTTCTTGATATAAATCCCAGTAATCTATTTGCCTTATTACGTACGCTTAGGCATTGCTGTCTTGGTTTAAGGTTGCTGCTTACCATAACCCCCAAGTCCTTTTCGCAATCTGTATGGTTAAGTTCTACATTATTTAACTTATAAGTGCTAGGGTTATGGACACTCCCGAGCTTCAGAACCTTGCATTTATCTACATTGAACTGCATCTGCCACTTTTCTGACCAAGAGTAGAGTTTGTCTAAATCCTCCTGAAGTTCCCTAACATCTACGTTTGAATCAATTATCCTACCTATCTTCGTGTCATCGGCGAATTTGCTCATATCACTAGTAATTCCTTCATCAAGATCATTGATATATATTATAAACAACAACGGGCCCAAGACTGATCCCTGTGGAACGCCACTTGTTACTGATCCCCACACGGATTTAACCCCATTTATGGACACTCTTTGCTTCCTGTCTGTGAGCCATGATTCGATCCACGAGAGCACCCTTCCCCCAATGCCATGAGCTGCTACTTTCTTCAACAGTCTTTGGTGCGGAACTCTATCAAATGCCTTACTAAAATCTAAGTAAATAATATCAAATTCTTTATCGTGGTCAACAGCCTCAAAAGCTTTACTGAAGAAAGTTAATAAATTAGTTAGACAAGACCGGCCTCTTGTGAATACATGCTGAGTATCATTAATCAAGCTATGCTTATCGAGATGGCTTCTTATAATCTCAGCTATAATTGACTCTAGTAATTTGCCTACAATTGAGGTCAGGCTTATTGGGCGGTAATTTGACGGTAACGACTTGTCCCCTGTTTTAAAAATAGGAATTACATTAGCCATCTTCCACATATCAGACACTGCACCTGTTTGAAGAGATAAATTAAAAATATTAGTTAATGGTTCACAGACTTCCATTTTGCATTCCTTTAGAACCCTTGAAAAAACCTCATCAGGACCCGGTGACTTATTTTGCTTCAGTCTGTCTATCTGCTTCACAACCATTTCACTAGTGACTGTGATGTTACATAATTTATCTTCTTCTGATCCACTATAAAAATTAATTACCGGAATATTATTAGTGTCTTCCTGTGTAAAAACCGAGAGAAAATAATTATTTAAAATCGAGCACATTTCATTCTCTTTGTCATTAAGATGCCCATAGTTATTTTTAAGGGGACCTATCTTATCTCTGACTTTTGTTCTATAGACCTGGAAAAAACTTTTTGGGTTAGTTTTAGAATCCCTAGCAACTTTAATTTCATAGTCCCTTTTAGCTTTTCTTATCCCCTTTTTAATGTCCCTCTTAATGTCAATATACTGATTCATAAGATGACCCTCGCCTCTTTTGATACGCCTATAAATTCCTTTCTTATGCCCTAGTAGATATTTCAGCCTATTATTCATCCATTTTGGGTCATTTCTATTTGATCTAATTTCCTTATAAGGGATAAACGTTCTTTGAGCAGCATGTATTGTGTTCAGAAAACTGTCATATTGATAGCTCTCTTCGTTACCCCAGTCAACAGATGATAAGTGTTCTCTAAGCCCATCGTAATCTGCTAAGCGAAAATCTGGGACTGTTACTGAGTTATCCCTACTATCATACTTCCATTCAATTCTACATGTAATTGATTTGTGGTCGCTAGCACCCAGTTCCTCTGAAACTTCTAAATTATTAACAAGGGATTCATTGTTTGCCAGAACTAAGTCAAGCAGGTTATTACCCCTTGTAGGTTCTGTCACAAACTGCTTCAAAAAACAATCCTGAACTACTTCTAAGAAATCGTATGATTCTAAATTCCCAGTCAAGAAATTCCAATCAATATGACTAAAGTTAAAGTCTCCTAGAATTACTACATTATCGTGCCTTGTGGCCCTAACAATTTCCTCCCATAGTAGTCTCCCCTGGTCCCTATCTAAATTTGGGGGACGGTATATCACACCTAAAATTAATTTTTCATGCCCCTCTGAAAATTCTATCCAAACAGACTCTGTATGTGTTACTTCAGACTTAATACCCGTTTTTATGCAACAGTTCAAGCGATCTCGGACATACAATGCCACCCCACCCCCCTTCCCGATACTTCTATCTACTTGGAACAATTTAAAACCCTGAATGTGACATTCTGCAGGCATGTCCCGACTTTTTGAATTAAACCACGTCTCAGTAATGGCAAATACATCTATGTTACCTGCACTAGCAACTAGTCTCAACTCGTCCATCTTATTCCTAGCACTGCGACTATTTGTGTAATAAATATTTAATGACCCTCCTATCTCTTTACCCTTCCTGCTCCTTTCTGTTATTCCACTAAACCTATTACTGTCATTGTCAATTAGTGCCACTGGCTTTCCAATATCCTCCTCATTTTGCCTATTACTAGTTCTCCTAGTACTCGTGTTACTACCCTGCGACTTCACAGTTTTCCCGCCAAAACCCATACCACTAACTATTCCTAGTTTAAAGACCTAACAGCTCCCTCCACTGCGTTGGCCAGTGCTCCCACCCCACACCTAGACAAGTGAACCCCATCCCTGGCATACATGTCATTTCTGCCATAGAAGAGGTCCCAGTTGTCAATGAATGTTACCGCATTTTCCTTACAGTATTTGTCCAGCCAGCAATTGACACCAATTGCTCTGGACAACCATTCATTTCCAACTCCTCTCCTTGGCAAAATGCCACATATGACAGGTTTGCCACCCTTCTTCCTAATTATCTCTATTGCTGACCTATACCTGATCGAAGTGTATAAGTGGAAGATAGGTATTAATAAAGGGGATATTAACAAGGTCTTGAGGATATCTCTCCAAGAGAGAACCCGCAGTAATGGATTTAAATTAGATAAGTTTAGATTTAGAAAGGACATAGGAAAGTATTGGTTTGGAAATAGGGTAGTTGATGAGTGGAACAGTCTACCTAGTTGGGTTATTGAGGCTAGGACTTTGGGTAGTTTCAAATTTAGGTTGGATAAGTTCATGAGTGGGAGGGGTTGGATTTGAGTGGGACTTGCACATCGGAGCTTGTTTCTTGGGTGGCATTGAAAATTGGGTTGGGCAAATGTTTTGTTAGTGGGATGAATTGTAAAGGACCTGCCTAGTATGGGCCAACAGGCCTTCTGCAGTGTTCCTCCTTTCTTATGTTCTTATGTAATCAGGTCCTCACTCCTACGTCTGCCAACATCGTTGCCTCCAGCACTGAGACAGATAATAGGATTGCTCCCATTACCTCTCATGATGTCATCCAGATGGCTAACAATATCCTTCATCCCAGCCCCAGGAAAACATACTCTCTGCCTCCTACTCCTATCCTTCAAACAGAATGCCCTATCCATGTACCTAATCTGGCTATGCCCAACAACAACAATGTTTTTACCTTCCTTGGCGTCGTCCGTAGTGATGCTCCGAGTAGTCGACTCACATTCGCCAGGTAGCATTACACCACTTGTAGAATTCGTCATGACGTTCTCGATGGTCTTCGTTGGGGTTTCTAGGGATGTCTCACTCACGTCTGCCAATGCTTCCTTGGTGCTCGTTGTGGCATTCCCAGTAGAACACTCACATTCGTCAGGTAGCACCGAGAATGAGTTGGAAGTTTCCACGGCAGTCTTCTGGTTTCTCGTTGTTTCTGCCTCTCCAACCGTTTTCTTAATCTTCAGCTTGGTTCCATGTTGCCCGGCCACTGACCAAGCTCCCCTCTTAACCTGGGGACTCACAACAGGTGGATTACTACGAATCCTCTTGTTCTCCTCCGTTAATCACCGTATCTCCAGTTTAGCAACTCTGAGTTCTTCTCTCAGCTGCTGGTAAAGCTGCTCAAGAGAGGGCATCCTGGTTCAGATTCACAGAGAGCACACAAACAGGTCTTCACAGAGCTAAGTACACGTCACCACTCTTAAGTACACGTCACCACTCAGCTAAGTACACGTCACCACGTCCTAGTGTTAGCTCACGTGTTTTTATAAGCCGTCTAGTTAAAGGTCCTAGTCAGACCAAAACATAGTCATAAATACCCTTCTTTTATGTGCTAATTTTTTGTGTTTTGCTAGTGTTCACCTAACAGTAAGTAGGTACCTGGGAGCTCAGGGAAACTCGAAGCATAATCAACCAATGTTAATATATATCTATGTCCCCCAGATGAAATTGGAGATAAAGGACCAACGATGTCAATGGCTACTCTTTCAAACGGTACCGTAAAGATAGGCATTTTGACCATAGGTACTCGCCTGGTACCTCGGGAGGATGACAGTTGGCAAACTTTACACGATCTACAATAAGTAGCGACATCTGAGGGCATTTTAGGCCAAAATAGGTTTCCCTAATTTTATTTAAAGTTTTACGATGCGAGAAATATCCGGCCACTGGCAGGTCATGAGCCATTTTAAGAACAGTCTCTCTGCATTGACTTAGACTATTCCATCTTAGTTGTTCCATCTCATTTGAATTTAATTTGAATACTGACTTGTACAAGATACCTTTTATATATTCAAATTTATATGAAAAGTTTTTCCTTTGGATAACTTGATTTTGTTTAGCGGCATTATGGCAATTCTGAAGAGAAGGGCAATTACGTTGTAACTTGACAAAGGAGTCCTTCGATATGTCTAAAGGCTTAAAGTCAGGGAAAATCAAAGGATGGACAGTAGGAGAAGCCTGGGCTTTTGTCTGAGCCCTAGTAAAGACATTTATGGTATTGGAGGTGATCACTTTCGTCTAACAAGTGAACCGGTGATCCTACTTCCTCGCTTTGGAGAGTATCATCACTGGTTTTTAATCCCACATGAATCTCGCGAGACATTGTCTCATCTGAACTTTCGAGGGGCTTCTCTGACTCTACAGGAAGAGGATCTGAAACACTTATATCCATCTTTGGTGATGAAAGGTCAACCTCAGAAGGAAGAAGGGCACCTTTTACATTACCTGTTAGTACGGAGCAAGAAGTGATGGGAGCTAGTACGGCTTCAGACCAACCTGTGAACCATTTAGACCTAATGTAACAATGGATGGTAGGAAAAGTGTCTGTACGGCCCAAGTAGTCTGAAAGTATAGCAGAGGAATGAGTTTCTTTAAGGTTAGGAAACAGCTTATCAGAAATGACTATACATGTGCATCCAGTGTCTCATAAAATGGTAGATACATTAAGTCCATTAACTGTTCCTGAACAGAAGGGTGCTTGGTCATTACAGTCTTTAAAACATCTTCCAACTTTTTGGACCTTCTTAGAAGGACAATCTGGACGTTTATGTCCCTTAACACCACACAAATGACAAACAGGAATAAAAGAAGTCATTTTACTTTCCACTAGAGGCTTTGATTTCTTCAGGTTTGATGAACCCTTGCCCTTAGGGTTCGATCCCTTTAGGTGTTTATAGGAATTGTGAGCCTCAGCATACAGGTCAGCAGCCTCAGCAACCTCCTCAGCTTTAATCAGGTTACGTTCTCTGATGAATGTTCGTATCTGATGGGGAAGAGCTGTCAGGAACTGGTCAGCAACCATGAAGTCTCTAAGAGATTCATAACTGTGATCAATTCCTGAACTCTCTATCCAAAAGTCGAACAAACGAAAGAGTGTTACATGTAACTGCTGAAAGTTCTGGCCAGGCTGTAAGGTGGCATACCTGAAATCTTTCCTGTAAGAATTAGTGGTTTTTTGATATGCTTTAAGGATTGCCTTCTTTAGTAGGTTATAATTACATGTGATATCCTGCGACAAAGTTGCATAGATATTTAAGGCTGTACCAGAAAATAACATTCCTAACCTGGTAGCCCAGGTGTCAGCAGGCCATTCACAGAGGGTAGCGGTATTTTCAAACCTGATAATGTATGAAGTAATGTCTTCCCCCTCTGTGAAGGGAGGTAAATTAGGTGTTGGAATATGTGCACTGACTGCACGTTGTTCCATTACTCCTTCATCTAATTGTTGTTGTGTAAAAGTTAACTTTTTATTCTCTAATTCAAGGCGAGATTTTTCGAGCTCACGACCCTTTTCTCTCTCTATTAACTCATGTTCTCTAGCTTTTTCCTCAACTTCTCTATCCTTTGCTCTTTCCTCAAGTTCTCTTAATTTAACCTGTTCCTCATGTATCTTAGCTTGTTCCTCACGTATCTTAGCTTGTTCCTCACGTTCCCTAGCTCTTTCCTCACGATCAAGTCTATCACGCTCTTTTTGGTCTTCTCGTTCTCTTTCTAACTGTCTTTCTCGGATTTCTCTCTCAATTCTCTCTCTCTCCTTTTTCTCTTCTCTTTCGATTCTCTCTCTCTCCTTATTCTCTTCTTTCCCTTTCTAGCTGTCTCTCTTCTCTCTCGATTCTCTCTCTTTCAAGTCTTTCCTGGATCTTAGCACTAATGAAAGATTCTAAATTTTTCCCTGTTATTCCTAACTTACTTCCAGCATTCATCCAAAACTGGTATTCCTCCATGCTTGCAAGAATAACTTAAACTATCAGGGGAAATGAAACGGGTATTAAAGAAAATGGAGGGTTCAATTCCTGCTCCGCTCAAACTGTAAATAAACCAGAGGGCTCGATCCCTGCTTCAATTAAACAACATGTATTAACGAAAACTAAGGGTTCTATGCCGGCTCCGAGCAAACAGTAAGTAGAATGGGGTCCCTTGACCATCCAATCTTCTCACCAACAAATCAAGAGTGTCCTATGACAGTTCCCTTGATACAATGAAGAGCTCAATGAAACAAGTTGTCACTGGAAAATCTCGGGTCCCTAGAGTCTAATCCTCCAAAGTGTTTCAAGCTCATATAAAAGTGGCAGAATTAAATATTATATCCTGCCTGACTTGACTTACAATAAATTGAGACTATAACAATCACCAAATCTTTCAAATACCTGTACCGTAGTCCTACCATAGAGAATGATTACTCATGGCTGGTGGTAACCGTCTGTGGTATGCAGCGTTGAAGGTCCAATGGTAGATTCGAGATGGAGTTGAATCTTGATTCAGTAGAGTTGTATCCTGGCAAGGTCGCCACTTGTGAAGGCTTACTCAGCCCTGTAACAACTTCAGACAGTATTACTCAGGCTGGCTCCTCCTCAGGAAAATTAATGAATAGAAAAAGAAATAATAATTCACAAAGATAAACACTATTTATTAAATCAAACATAAAACAACAAAACATGAAAGGTATATCCTATTTGAAAGAAAAATGAAAATGAAATGAATAAAATAACATTTGAACTCAACGCTAATATCTACAAGGGTGTCTAGTGTTGGTGACACTGTTGTTGAAACCGTAGCCGTTGCTGATGATAAGGGGGGGGGAGGTCGCAGGTGTTGGTGACCATCCACTGGCTAGTTCTTCACAGAGAATTGCCATGATTATTATCCCGATGACAGGAAAGCAGGTTCTTTACCGCTGCAATGCTGTGGAGTTACATCCTGCACTTTCATACAGGTGCACAGATAGTTCAATACAAAATGGAGAAGTCTCTGGACATTAGTCCTTCTCCTGTTCTGCTCGTTGATTGCCAGGTGACCCTCTCTGATATCAAAGCTGGAAAGATAGACAGGTTACCCACTGCTTAAATAATCACTCTCCATGGTAAGTCTGATACTTAAAAGATGTGGTGATTATTACAACAGTCAACATAGAGCAAGGCTGAAAAGACTAAGTTTATTATTGATCAAAAGTGAAGCTTTCAACCAATAAATCCACTAGAATACAAGGCAGGCATGTACTTACAGTAGAGTTGGGAGCTGTGAGTCGAGTGATTTACTGTTTGACCAGAGCCCCACACGTCACCTTTCGGGGGGGGGAAGAGGGAGGGGAAGGGATGGTGGTAGCTAGACTGACCCTACCTTAACAAGCAGCCGGCAGTCAAACTATCACTTTCAGGGAGGGGGAAAAAAGGCCGGAAAAACGGGAGCTTGACTTGCCCTACCTTAACTAGTAGCTGGCAGACAAACTATCAATTTAGGGGTTGGGGGAGAAAAGGCGGGAATATCGGGAGCTAGACTGACCCTACCTTAATGAGTAGCCGGCAATGAAACTATTGTGAATATATATTCCCTCTCTACTCCTATCTATTGAACTTTTCCCTCACAGTAAATAATATCAAATTCTTTATCGTGATCAACAGCCTCAAAAGCTTTACTGAAGAAAGTTAATAAATTAGTTAGACAAGACCGGCCTCTTGTGAATCCATGCTGAGTATCATTAATCAAGCTATGCTTATCGAGATGGCTTCTTATAATCTCAGCTATAATTGACTCTAGTAATTTGCCTACAATTGAGGTCAGGCTTATTGGGCGGTAATTTGACGGTAACGACTTGTCCTCTGTTTTAAAAATAGGAATTACTTCAGCCATCCTCCACATATCAGACACTACACCTGTTTGAAGAGATAAATTAAAAATATTAGTTAATGGTTCACAGAGTTCCATTTTGCATTCCTTAAGAACCCTTGAAAAAACCTTATCAGGACCCGGTGACTTATTTTGCTTCAGTCTGTCTATCTGCTTCACTAGTGACTGTGATGTTACATAATTTATCTTCTTCTGGCCCACTATAAAAATTAATTACTGGAATATTATTAGTGTCTTCCTGTGTAAAAACCGAGAGAAAATAATTATTTAAAATCGTGCACATTTCATTCTCTTTGTCAGTAAGATGCCCATAGTTATTTTTAAGGGGACCTATCTTATCTCTGATTTTTGTTCTATATACCTGGAAAAAACTTTTTGGGTTAGTTTTAGAATCCCTAGCAACTTTAATTTCATAGTCCCTTTTAGCTTTTCTTATCCCCTTTTTAATGTCCCTCTTAATGTCACTATACTGATTTATAAGATGACCCTCACCTCTTTTGATACGCCTATAAATTCCTTTTTTATGCCCTAGTAGATATTTCAGCCTATTATTCATCCATTTTGGGTCATTTCTATTTGATCTAATTTCTTTAAACGGGATAAACGTTCTTTGAGCCTCATGTATAGTGTTCAGAAAACTGTCATATTGATAGCTCTCTTCGTTACCCCAGTCAACAGATGATAAGTGTTCTCTAAGCCCATTGTAATCTTCTAAGCGAAAATCTGGGACTGTTACTGATTGTAATAAAGTTGGTAGAATTACCGGCAATATGATAAATCTCCTGGAGAGCGAAACGTTGCCACAATAAAATGTCACATTAGTTGCACTTGTGTCCTTTTACTTGACAGACTGTTACTGAGTTATCCCTACTATCATACTTCCATTCAATGCTAAATGTAATTGATTTGTGGTCGCTAGCACCCAGTTCCTATGAAACTTCTAATTTATTAACAAGGGATTCATTGTTTGCCAGAACTAAGTCAAGCAGGTTATTTCCCCTTGTAGGTTCTGTCACAAACTGCTTCAAAAAACAATCCTGAGCTACTTCTAAGAAGTCGTATGATTCTAAATTCCCAGTCAAGAAATTCCAATCAATATGACTAAATTTAGTCTCCTAGAATTACTACATTGTCGTGCCTTGTGGCCCTAACAATTTCCTCCCATAGTAGTCTCCCTTGGTCCCTATCTAAGTTTGGGGGATGGTATATCACACCTAAAATTAATTTTTCATGCCCCTCTGAAAATTCTATCCAAACAGACTCTGTATGTGTTACTTCAGACTTAATACCCGTTTTTATTCAACAGTTCAAGCGATCTCGGACATACAATGCCACCCCTACCCCCCTTCCCGACACTTCTATCTTCTATCTACTATTACCAAACCAGTGCTTTCCTATATATTTTCCGAATCTAAATTTATCCAACTTGAAACCATTGCTCCGAGTCCCGTCTTAGATATTTTTAGCGCATTACATTTGCTTTATTTATTCTCATTTTCCATTTGCACACCTCAATAACATTTCCCCCTAATTCTATGCCTTTCTAGAGAGTGAAAATTCAGGGCCCTCAGTCTACTCTCATAAGAAAGATTTCTGATATATCTTTGTCATCCTCCTTAGTACGTTTTCAAGTGCATTTACAATAGACCGTTATATTACACGTTTTTTTTTTATTTGGCACGTTTTGGTTATAACACTATTGGAGAACTACGGCATAATTTTATACAACATCTCGTAAAATTACCTTAACAAGGTTCAATTTGCGGGAGGGGAAAAAAATTGGAGCGTCGGCCTCAGGATACTTCTGGTTTTGGGTTAGATCACCGAGTCATCGGGGGAGACCTACTGCCATCCCTCGCCATTCCTTGTCACCCTTGTCCCAGCCTTCAGTTCATACGCGCTTAGGACCACCGTACAAACCACAAACATGAAAATAAACACAGCTAGATAGGAACTAGCTGTGTTTATTTTTATGTTTGTTGATTGAGTTTAGATCTTTTAATTACCATATCTTGTGTCTGCCAAGCAATCATGACAACCAGTAGGCATACCAGTGTTGCTGAAAGTGGCAAGAAAAGGTATAAGCGTTTAAATCCTAGAATTAACGAAAAAATAGAGATATTAGGCAAGAGATAACCTGTGGCCGTAATATTAGAAGCATCACTTTGTGCACATAAAGAGAATGAGGTAAATATAAGTTTGTGTGATGACTGACTGATTTACTGATTTACTGATTTACTGATTGACTGACTGATTTACTGACTGACTTACTGACTTGTCTGATATACTGACTGACTTAGACTTTTTCACTGAAGAGGACCTTGAAACGGCGTCTAGAGCAGCTTATGCCTTACCGTCAGTTTTATAATGTACTGCAGGGTAAAATAAAATTGAAATCCATTACAGAATTTATGCATATTCCAGTACAACCATCGATTTCAGTGTCATATAGGGGGGTAATGAACAGAATGGGGGAGCATCACAAGTGGTGTTCCACAGGGGCCAATGTTGGACCCCTTGTTGTTCATAATTTATATAAACGACATAGATGAGGGAATAAATAGTGACACAAGCAAATTTGCTTGTGCCGATGACACCAAAATAGGCCGCCCAATTCTTTCTAATGAGAACACGAGAGCACTCCAGGATAATTTGAATAGACTGATGCAGTGGTAGGATACGTGGTAGATGCAGTTTAATATAGACCAATGCAAAGTTCTAAATGTTGGTCAGGAAAATAACCATGCCACATATAAATTAAATAATGTAGATCTTAATTTTACTGATTGCGAATGGGATTTAGGAGTTCTGGTTAGCAGTAATCTGAAATCAAGACAACAGTACATAAGTGTTCGCAATAAAGCTAACAGAATCCTTGGCTTCATATCAAGAAGTATAAATAATAGAAGTCCTCAGGTTGTTCTTCAACTCTGTATATCTTTGTTTACGCCTCATCTAGATTATGGTGCACAGTTCTGATCACCGTATTACAAAATGGATATAAATGCACTGGAAAACGTACAAAGGAGGATGACAAAGTTGATCCCACGTATCAGAAATTTTCCGTATGAGGACAGACTGAGGGCCCTGAATCTGCACACCCTAAAAAGGCGTAGAATTAGGATGGGGGGGGGATATGATTGAGGTGTATAAATAGAAAACAGGAATGAATAAAGAGGATGTAAATAGGATGCTAAAAATATCTAGCCTAGACAGGGCTCACAGCAATGGCTTTAAACTGGAAAAACTCAGATTCAGGAAGGATATACCAAAGCACTGGTTTGGTAATAGTTGTGGATGAGTGGAACAAACTCCCGAGTACCATCATAAAGGCTAAGACGTTTTTAGTTTTAAAAATAGGTTAGATAAGTACATGAGTAGGTGTGGGTGGGTGAGAGTTTGACCTGACTAGCTTGTGCTACTAGGTCAAATGCTGTGTTCCTTCCTTATGTGAACATGACTTGACCTGACTAGGTTAAGGCATTGGCTTAAGCTGGTAGGAGAATTGAACCTGCCTCACATGGGCCAGTAGGCCTGCTGCAGGGTTCCTTCTTATGTTCTTATAGCTGATTTGTACTTATCTAGCAGCTCCTCTCGATATCATTTCCGATATCATTTTCCTTCCCGATATCATTTCCATCAGCATTGAGACAGATAATGGGCTTGTTCCCATTACCTAACATGATCTTATCCAACCTGTTGACTATGTCATCAGCACTAGCTCCTGGGAAACACACACTCTGTCTCAACTTCCTATCTCTATTACAGAAAGCATGGTCCATATATCTTACCTGTGAGTCACAACCAGAATGTTCTTACCTTGATTAGCAGAGAAGTTAGTGGTACCTTTAACCTCATTAACCACTGAGGTACACTCGCCCTGGAGAACAGAGACTCGAATTCCTACCTTCAGGTCTTCTCTATTAACCTTGCTCATCTTGATGTTCTTACCTGTAGTGGAAATCACTTTCCATTTGAAGCAGCTGCCACTCTCCAACTCACTGTTGGTAACCTCTTCCTCTACACCGACTCCTCCCCATCTCACACTCACTCCCAAATCAATTTTGGCAAATTTTCAGCCTCCTATTTTCCTCTTGGAGAAGTAGAACCTCTTTCAACACTTCTTTAACATGAGTAAGCCTTTGGGAGATTCTGAAGAGAAGTTCCAAAGGTTGGTGGATGAATTTGGGAGGGTGTGTAAAAGAAGGAAATTAAAAGTGAACATAAGAAAAAACAGGGTGATGATAAAAAAAATAGGTAATGAAAGATTGGATATCAGATTGAAGAGAGGGAGTATGGAGGAAATGAATGTTTTCAAATATTTGGGAGTGGACTTGTCAGTAGATGGGTCTATGAAAGACAAGATAAGCTATAGAACTGATGAGAAAAAGGCGAGTGGTGTATAGAGCCTGTGGAGACAAAGAATGTTATCAGTGGAAGGAAAGAAAGAAATGCATGAGAGCATAGTGGTATCAACACACTTATATGGGTGTGAAGGCTGGAGGCAGTGGAGATGTCTGAGGGGCAATATGCAGTGTGAATAAAATGCAGGGACTTGGAGATTAGAAGTAGTTGTGGCATTACTAAAGAGAGGTTGTTGA
>NC_091343.1:3062972-3070472 GCF_038502225.1 Cherax quadricarinatus | reverse complement strand
TTCATGAAGTACAGATCCCTAAACTCATCAGCTCATCAACGCCTTCATGAAGTACAGAGATCCCTAAACTCATCAGCTCATCAACACCTTCATGAAGTACAGATCCCTAAACTCATCAGCTCATCAACGCCTTCTGAAGTACAGAGATCCCTAAATCATCAGCTCATCAACACCTTCTGAAGTACAGAGATCCCCTAAACATCACTCATCAACGCCTTCATGAAGTACAGAGATCCCTAAACTCATAGCTCATCAACGCCTTCATGAAGTACAGAGATCCCAAACTCATCAGCTCATCAACACCTTCATGAAGCACAGATCCCTAAACTCATCAGCTCATCAACGCCTTCAGGAAGTAGAGATCCCTAAACTCATCAGCTCATCAACACCTTCATGAAGCACAGAGTCCCTAAACTCATCAGCTCATCAACGTTCATGAAGTACAGAGATCCCTAAACTCTTCAGCTCATCAACGCCTTCATGAAGTACAGAGATCCCTAAACTTTTCAGCTCATCAACACCTTCATGAAGCAGAGATCCTAAACTCTTCAGCTCATCAACACCTTCATGAAGTACAGAGATCCCTAAACTCTTCAGCTCATCAACACCTTCATGAAGTACAGAGATCCCCTAAACTCAGCTCATCAAACCTTCATGAAGTACAGAGATCCCTAAACTCATCAGCTCATCAACACCTTCATGAAGTACAGAGATCCCAAACTCATCAGCCATCAACACCTTCATGATACAGAGATCCCTAAACTCTTCAGCTCATCAACACCTTCATGAAGTACAGAGATCCCTAAACTCATCAGCTTATCAACACCTTCATGAAGTACAGAGATCCCTAAACTCTTCAGCTCATCAACACCTTCAGAAGTACAGAGATCCCTAAACTCATCAGCTCATCAACGCCTTCATGAAGACAGATCCCTAAACTCATCAGCTCATCAACACCTTCATGAAGTACAGAGATCCCTAAACTCATCAGCTCATCAACACCTTCATGAAGTACAGAGATCCCTAAACTCATCAGCTCATCAACACCTTCATGAAGTACAGAGATCCCTAAACTCATCAGCTCATCAACACCTTCATGAAGTACAGAGATCCCTAAACTCATCAGCTCATCAACACCTTCATGAAGTACAGAGATCCCTAAACTCTTCAGCTCATCAACACCTTCATGAAGTACAGAGATCCCTAAACTCATCAGCTCATCAACACCTTCATGAAGTACAGAGATCCCTAAACATCAGCTCTCAACGCCTTCAGAAGTACAGAGATCCCTAAACTCATCAGCTCATCAACACCTTCATGAAGTACGAGATCCCAAACTCATCAGTCATAACACCTTCAGAAGCACAGATCCCCTAAACTCATCAGCTCATCAACACCTTCATGAAGTACAGAGATCCCTAAACTCTTCAGCTCATCAACACCTTCATGAAGTACAGAGATCCCTAAACTCATCAGCTCATCAACACCTTCATGAAGTTTCAGAATGTTCATCAGCCCCCAAACATTTATTATAATTAAATAATTTAAATAGTACTTTAATAGTACTATGAATAATATCTGGAGAGGGTTTCAGGGGTCAACGCCCCCGCGGCCAGGTCTGTCACAAGGCCTCGAGGTGAATCAGGGCCTGATCAACCAGGTTGTTACTGCTGGCCGCATGCAAACCAATGTAAGAACCACAGCCCTGCTGGTCAGGTACTGACTTGAGGTGCTTGTCCAGCACAACCTGAAGACAGCCAAGGGTCTATTGTATGCTGAGAGGCAGTTGAACAGTCTTGGGCTCCTGACATTTATAGTGTTGTCTCAGGGTACTCATGACGCCCTTGCTTTTCATAGGAGGAATGTTGCATCTCCTGTCAAGCCTTGCGTTTTCGTAGAGAGTGATTTTCGTGTTCAGATTTGGTATTAATCTCTCTAGGATTTTCCAGGTGCATATTATCATGTATCTTTTTTGCCTGCATTCCAGGGAATACAAATCAAAAGACTTCAACTGTTCCCAGTAATTTAGGCATTTTATCATACTTATGTGTGCTGTGAAGGTTCTCTGTACATGTATACCCACTTGGGTTTATATTTTGCGGCACTATTGTGTTGACATCTAGTGGCATAGGCGTACCAAGCTCAGCCCGCACTATGCTACCTCAGTCTCGCTCTTGCACCAGACAGCCTAGAGACAAGAAGTTTATTCCTCTCTCACAACTGGGGCTTGGCCCCAGGGCAACTAAAAACACTGCCTGTGTACCAAAAACCCAAATATAGTAAGAAGCCTCCAAAGTCATTCATTCAAATATGATATTGGTGGAAGCGCATTCACAGCAGTTGTTTGCCCAGGGAGAGGAAGGAAGACGTTGACTCCTTCACCACCTTGTACAAGCAGCATCCGTTTCTCAACGAGTTATCCTGATGTCGTGTCTGCAAGTCTCAGCATCCAGACACAGGTATAAGCAGGATCCATGCCGAATTTCTTCAAGAAATCTTGGCGGAGTTCCCTGCCACTCCAGTGTCTCGCTCTGTTTTCATGTCAGGTACTCAGCATCACCTGTTTGTTGCTGCTGTTGTTTCAGCTCAGCACAGCTATTTCAGCAAGTCAGAAGTGAGTTGTGTGCAGTGCTCTGCATCCAGTCTGGTTGATTTTCCACGTGGGCATGTGGGGTGCGGAGGAAGTGGTCACATCCTCACCGTATGCCACCATGCTAGTTCCATAGCACTACCACCATGCACCACTCACCTCTACCCACTCTGCTGTTTTCTCTCTGAATTCAGTGTGAATTCTCACCAGAGCTGTGTATCCAAGTGCACAAGGTCACTCAAAACTGTGTACCTGGAGGTTATTCCGGGGATCAACGCCCCCGCGGCCCGGTCCATGACCAGGCCTCCCGATGGATCAGGGCCTGATCAACTAGGCTGTTACTGCTGGCCGCACGCAGTCCAACGTACGAGCCACAGCCCGGCTGATCCGGCACTGACTTTAGGTATCTGTCCAGCTCTCTCTTGAAGGCAGCCAGGGGTTTATTGGCAATGTGTAGATCACACAGTCATGTGGATCATGAAACCACATGTGGATAAGGCCATGTAGATTTACTAGCCATGAGGAGCGAGCTATGTGGGTTACCAAGCCAGATGTCCAAAGCCACGTGTTGTTTGTCTGCCTGACATCACTGATGACGTCACCTCGTGATGTCACTCTAGGACGTTGCCTGACGTCGTCCCCGACATCACCACATTCCATGACGTCACCATGCTGCCTGACATAACCCCTGATGTCACCATGCTGCAACATTACCATTACACGACGTCACCCCTGATGTCATGCTGTCTGATGTCACCTTGCGACGTCACTTCGTGACATCACTCACGACGTCTGCCCCACGTTACCTACGATGTCTGCCTGACATCACCTCGCGACATCAGCCCAACATCACCCATGACATCTGCCCGACATCACCCATGACGTTTGCCCATCACTCTGGACCCGACGTCACATGACGTCGGGTCACCCCACGACATCACCCTGGATGTCTGCCCAACATCACCTTGCAATGTCACCCCAAGACATCACTCACGACGTCACGCTTGACATTACCACATGATCTTACATCAACAGTATTAGTTTCATAACAATTTGTATTGAGTATTGTCCAGAACGATTGAAAGAAGATATGTCACATGCTAATTCCTCTCAGTGTTCCTGTACTAGTGTTTTCACGTGTTCGTGAATGTCTTAGTGTCGATATTTGCACAGAAAAGCATCATTTGCTAGTGCAACCTATGTATATAACAGCATGTGAAGTGGGGTGGTGTGCAGTTTTCTGCGTGTTCCAGTGTGAGGTCTGAGTCCAGACCATTGTTATCACCCTAGTGTTACCCATCATCCTGTTGTGACCTTTCGACGATTGACACTAGTCAGTCCAGGCATCAGATTGAGTGCTGAGCCCCCATATACAGTTCCAACGCTTGCTGCTTGTAGATGCTATGCCTGAGTCATCCTGCTATGACTCCCCGTAGAGACTTGTATCATTCCACCTGCTGACTGTCAGAGTGAAGTTATGAGTAGTCCCAGTCTAGGGCTGCTTAGACTAACCTCTTCCCTGACTCTCACTTTGAATAAGAGGATGGAAGTGGTCAAGTTGGCAGACGACTGTCTGACTCCTATCACTGCTTCAGTGAGCAGCCTGCACAAAGTATGATGTCACTTTGACTGCTAGCCCGCTTACTCCGGTTTTGGTGTAAGCTGCTACGACTCCCAGATGATGCACCTAAGTCGTCCCCGCTATGACTCTTGCAAGCACCACTAAGCTGTGTTGTGCCGAGTTCCCTGCAGTGATACCCCAGCAACAGTACCAGTCGAGAAATGTCCTCTTGAGTTGCTTGCCAGAAGTCCTGCCCAGTTGCTGAGTACTGACGACGCCTCATTCGAAGGCACCAGCAGGTTGTGCCCCAGGTTGAGTGAACCCTGCAGTGACTATTACAATGACTGCTTCACCGTTCCAGACGAGACCGTACCCATATACTGTATGCCATATCTCGGCATCAGTGATGTTTCCCGATGTGATGTTGCACTATTTGTTCAGACACAGGAAGGCATGCAATGATGCCTTCCAAGGCTCACTGCCTTGGACTGTGATGTGTTAGCACACCCCCTTTTTGTTTTTTCCTTCCTGTAGGAATTTTTTTTGTCCATGTTCATATGTATATGTGTTTTTATTTTGTGTTCCGTGCCCTGTTCCTGCGAGAGAGAGAGAGAGAGAGAGAGAGAGAGAGAGAGAGAGAGAGAGAGAGAGAGAGAGAGAGAGAGAGAGAGAGAGAGAGTTTTCAGTCAATCATGGTCGAGAACGACCATGGGTAGGTGGCCAAGTGATATATACCCACTTGGGTTCATATTCTGCAGCACTGTGATGATGATACCTAGTGGTATAGGCCTACCAAGCTCAGCTCACACCATGCTACCTCACTCTCACACCAGACAGCCTAGAGACAAGAAATCTACTCCTTTCTCTTGCAGCTGGGACCTAGCTGGCCCCAGGGCATCTTAAACATATTACTTGTGTACCAAAAACCCAAAGACTATCATTCCCACTACCAGATCTACATGCAATTATGCCAGTGTACATTCTCCAAGTCGGCAATTTTGCCAGCTTTGAAAAGGGCCGTTAGTGTACAGCAATACTTCAGCCTAGAGAGAACAAGCGACTTGAAGAGTTCATAGCTTGGCACCCCTAGTTTTGAAGGCTCTCATTATCCATCACATCATTTTTCAAGCAGACATGATAGATACGTTATTATGATCCTTGAAGATGAGATCCTCTGACATTATCACTCCCAGGTCCTTCACATTAGTTTTTCTCTCTATTGTGCTGTTGGAATTTGTTTTATACTCTGATATAGTTTTATTTTCCTCAAGTTTTCTATATCGGAGAAATTCAAATTAATCTTTGTTGAACTTTACATTGTTTTCTACGACCCAGTTAAAGATTTGGTTGATGTCTGCCTAGAGTCTTGCATTGTCTTCGATGAATGAAACTCTCATACAAATTCGGGTGTCATCCAAAAAAGAAGATATGATGCTGTGGTTTACGGTAAACTTCTATGGGATGAAATTCGTAAGGCATCTACATACGAAAATGTTGTGATAATCAGAGATTTCAACTATAGACAGATTGACTGGAGCAATTTGACAGGAAATTTAGAGTCAAGTGACAATCCTGAATCATATCAAGAAAGTTTTTTAAAACAGTTTGTGACAGAGCCAACTAGGGGAAATAACCTCCTTGACTTGGTTCTTGCCAGTAGGGAAACACTAATTAATAATCTTGAGGTTAAGGATGAGCTTGGGGAAAGTGATCACAAATCACTCAGTTTTAATATATCATGGAATTCCCCTAATAATGGCAATCAAGTCTCTGTCCCTGACTTCTGCTTGGCTGATTTCATAGGACTGAAAAATTACTTGGGTGGGTTGAACTGGAATGACCTGACTAAGGGTCAGGTAGGTGGTGATGATTGCCGATATGACGTTTTCCAGGGCATAGCTCTAGCTGCTCAGACAACTTATGTTCCAAACAGGGAAATCAGATCATGCAAAAATGATCCTAAATGGATGAAAAATAGATTAAAACATCTCATTGGTCAAAAGACAGGAAAATTTAGGCAAATCAAAAGAGGAGAGGGGCAGTTAAGAAATCTACATATTCAGTTAAAGAGAGAAATAAAAAAAGGGAATAAGAAAAGCAAAAAGAGACTATGAGGTTAAAGTTACAAGACAGTCGAAGACTAACCCAAAAGGATTCTTTCAGGAATGCAGAAGTAAGATGAGGGACAAGATAGGTCCACTCAAAAGTTACTCGGGTCAGCTCACGGACAGTGATAAGGAAATGTGTAGAATTTTTAACACATACTTCCTCTCGGTTTTTACACAGGAGGATACCAGCGATATTCCAGAAATAATAAATTATGTAGAACAGGATGATGATAAACTATGCACGATTAGGGTCACAAGTGACATGGTTTTGGCAAATAGATAAATTAAACCTAACAAATCTCCAGGCCCTGATGAACTGTATGCAAGGGTTCTAAAGGAATGTAAAGAGGAGCTTATCAAACCTCTGGCTAATCTTTTCAACATATCACTACAGACTGGCATGGTGCCAGATAAGTGGAAAATGGCGAATGTGATACCTATTTTCAAAGCAGGTGACAGGTCCTTAGCTTCGAACTATAGACCAATAAGCGTAACCTTCATAGTGGGAAAATTTATGGAATCAATAATTGATGAGGCAGTTCATAGCCACCTTGAAAAGCATAAATTAATCAATGAATCTCAGCATGGTTTTACAAAGGGGCGTTCCTGCCTTACGAATTTATTAATTTTTTCACTAAGATATTTGAGGAGGTAGATCATGGTAATGAATATGATATTGTGTATATGGACTTCAGTAAGGCTTTTGACAGGGTCCCACATCAGAGACTATTGAGGAAAATTAAGGCACATGGAATAGGAGGAGAAATTTTTTCCTGGATAGAGGCATGGTTGACAAATAGGCAGCAGAGAGTTTGCATAAATGGTGAAAAATCAGAGTGGGGAAGCGTCACAAGCGGTGTTCAACAGGGGTCAGTGTTGGGCCCCCTGTTGTTCACAATCTACATAAACGACATTGATGAGGGCATAAAGAGCAACATAAGCAAGTTTGCCGATAACACCAAAATAGGCCGTCGAATTCATTCTGACGAGTACATTAGAGCACTCCAGGAAGATTTGAATAGACTGATGCACTGGTCGGAGAAGTGGCAGATGCAGTTTAATATAGACAAATGCAAAGTTCTAAAAGTTGGACAGGAAAATAACCATGCCACATATAAACAAAATACTGTAGATCTTAATATTACAGATTGTGAAAAAGATTTAGGAGCTCTGGTTAGCAGTAATCTGAAACCAAGACAACAGCGCATAAGTGTTCACAATAAGGCTGACAGAATCCCTGG
>NC_091343.1:2937972-3057972 GCF_038502225.1 Cherax quadricarinatus | reverse complement strand
AGTTTTCAGTTTCTCTGCCATGGAAAAAATGTGGCATTAAAGACTGAAATGGAGCATAAGACAAACTCAAATAATTCACTAGAGTAAAAATTGATCGTGAGAGACATTGGAGTGACAATGTCAGGAAATTTTAAAGTTTTCGCAACCGCAAGGAAAATGATAGGTTGGTTACCTGGAGTCTACCTGGAGGGCATTCCGGGGATCAACGCCCCCGCGGCCCGGTCCACGACCAGGCCTCCCGGTGGGTCAGGGGCTGATCAACGAGGCTGTTACTGCTGGCTGCACGCAATCCAACGTACGAACCACAGCCCGGCTGATCCGGCATCGTCTTTAGGTATCTGTCCAACTCCCTCTTGAAGACAACCAGGAGTCTTCCTGTAATGCTCCTTATTGCTGGTGGGAGGCTGTTGAACAGTCTTGGGCCCCGGACACTTATTGCATTTTCTCTTAGTGTACCAGTGACGCCCCTACTTTTCACTGGGGGTATGTTGCATCGCCTGCCAAGTCTTCTGCTTTCGTATGGAGTGAATGCTGTGTGCATATTAGGGAACAGTCCCTCCAGAATCTTCCAGGTGTAGATTATGATATATCTCTCTCGCCTGCGCTCTAGTGAGTACAAGTCAAGTGCTTCCAGGCGCTCCCAGTAGTTAAGGTGTTTGATGGAACTTATATGTGCAGTAAAGGTTCTCTGTACATTCTCTAGCTCTGCAATTTCACCTGCCTTGAATGGGGATGTTAATGTACAGCAATATTCCAGCCTAGAAAGAATAAGTGATTTAAAAAGGATCATCATTGGCTTAGCATCTCTTGTCTTGAATGTTCTCATTAACCATCCTAGCAGAACATTCAGAACAACCACAAGGAAAATGATAGGTTGGTTAACTAGAACATTCAGAACAAGACACGGCAAGTCAGTGGTCGTCTTCAGGTCACTTGATCTCCCTGAGCTGCAATATTGCGGTATATCAGCCAAATTCAAGGAGAGACTTCAAAACTATGGAGCAGACACACAACCTTCACTATTCGTGTAAATTTATTGAAGTGTTTGAAGTTCTGGGAATGTCTGAAGCTCTTAAACTGTGCTCCGTCCAACGTGTGCCACAAAGATACATTATAATTTACACCTGGAAATCCTGAAGGTTCTCGTCCCGAACCAACTCGCCTAAATAACTATGAACAAGAGGCTTAGCAGACAGTGCAAAATACCTTGAATAAAAAGCAGGGGTACCGTGAGTACAATGAGAGATCTCGATAAGTGTAGAGAGACCATGACTCTTCAACATCGTCTCATCGTGAATAAGGGGACTTATAAACAAGCATGAGGCTGTCTTAAACAGGATTCTCGATAAATTCAAGTCAGTTGTTGATCAGCCAGGCTGTGGTACATATGATGAGCTTCATCCTGGTGGCAAAAACAGCCTAGCAGATCAGGCCAACAACCGGAAGGTCTGATCTAAGAGAGTGCCGTGGGGGCGGTGTCCCCTGATATTTACTCCCGGTAGCGTCCAGGTTAATATTCACGTATATACTCACTTAAAAGCTCGAGCAAGAAATAACGTGGATGTAACTTGCAACATCTTCTCTTATTAATAGTGTGTAAGAGCCGTTACTTCTTCTCTCTTCCTCCCTCTCTCCTTTCTCTCTTCCTCCCTTCCTCTTTTCCTCCCTCCCTCTCTCCCTCTTTTCCTCCCTCCCTGCCTCTCATCCTTTTATTTTTTTTAACAAGCTAAGAGTTATTACTTACATCAGCTCCGTCTTTGTTTATCATTGTTTCGTCTCTCCCTTTCATTCCTATTTTACTCCTCTTGCCTTTACTCTTCTCCCTATATCCATTCCTGCCCAACCCACAGAACTTGTCCCTGTCCATCTCTCAGCCCCTTGTCACCACCAGTGCACTCGTGGCTTCACCTGCCCTGACAAAGGTCGTTGTTACCATAATATTCAAGAACAATGATATTCAGTGCACGGAACTCCAGCACATCAATCACTGATGTCTGTCATGACACTGGGCCCAGCACATCAATCACTGATGCCCCTGTCATGACACTGGATCCAGCGCATCAATCACCGATGTCTATGTAAGAACACTGGGCCCAGCACATCAATCATTAATGCTTCTTTCAGGACACTGGACCCAGCATATCAATCACTGATGCCTCTGTCAGGGCACTGGACCAAGCACATCAATCATTGATGCCTCTGTCAGGACACTAGACCTAGCACATCAATCATTGAAGCTTCTATCTGGTCACTGGACCCGGCACATCGATCATTGATGCATTTCAGGACACTAGAAGAATCACATCAATCACTGACGCCTCTGTCAGGGCACTGGAACCTCTACATCAATCATTGATTAATTTGGTCATTGGGCTCAGTGCATAAATCATTCATGACTTTGACAACTGAGCCCAGTACATCAATCATTGGTGATAATGAGCACTGGGCCCAAACACAATTATTCATGCCTCTGTCTTGGCACCTGACCCAGCACATCAGTCATTGATGCCCCTGGTCACTGGGCCAAGAATATCAATAACTGATGCCTGCATGGACACTGGATCCAGCACATCAATCATTGATGTCTCTCTGAATGCACTTAAAAGATCTTCAATTTTTCCATATAAATTTCAGGCTGATGCGAGTAGACAGTACTCGTTCTGGTACCTTGGTAGACGGTAGTCGTTCTGGTACCTTGGTAGACGGTAGTCGTTCTGGTACCTTGGCAGATGGTAGTTCTGGTACCTTGGTAGACGGAAGTCGTTCTGGTACCTTGGTAGACGGTAGTCGTTCTGGTACCTTGGTAGACGGTAGTCGTTCTGGTACCTTGGTAGACGGTAGTCGTTCTGGTACCTTGGCAGACGGTAGTCGTTCTGGTACCTTGGCAGACGGTAGTCGTTCTGGTACCTTGGCAGATGGTAGTCGTTCTGGTACCTTGGTAGACAGTAGTCGTTCTGGTACCTTGGCAGACGGTAGTCGTTCTGGTACCTTGGTAGACGGTAGTCGTTCTGGTACCTTGGCAGATGGTAGTCGTTCTGGTACGTTGGTAGATGGTAGTCGTTCTGGTACCTTGGTAGACGGTAGTCGTTCTGGTACCTTGGTAGACGGTAGTCGTTCTGGTACCTTGGTAGACGGTAGTCGTTCTGGTACCTTGGTAGACGGTAGTCGTTCTGGTACCTTGGTAGACGGTAGTCGTTCTGGTACCTTGGTAGACGGTAGTCGTTCTGGTACCTTGGTAGACGGTAGTCGTTCTGGTACCTTGGTAGACGGTAGTCGTTCTGGTACCTTGGTAGACGGTAGTCGTTCTGGTACCTTGGTAGACGGTAGTCGTTCTGGTACCTTGGTAGACGGTAGTCGTTCTGGTACCTTGGTAGACGGTAGTCGTTCTGGTACCTTGGTAGACGATAGTTGTTCTGGTACCTTGGTAGACTGTAATCGTTCTGATACCTGGGTAGACGGCAGTCGTTCTGGTACCTTGATAGAAGGTAGTGGTTCTGGTACCTTGGTAGACGGTAGTCGTTCTGGTACCTTGGCAGACGATAGTCGTTCTGGTACCTTGGTAGACGGTAGTCGTTCTGGTACCTGAGAAAACGGTAGTCGTTCTGATACCTTGTTAGATGGTAGACGTTTTAGTACCTTGGTAGATGGTAGGCGTTTTGGTACCTTGGTAGACAACAGTCGTTCTGGTACCTTGGCAGACGGTGGTCGTTCTGGTACCTTGGTAGACGGCAGTCGTTCTGGTACCTTGATAGAAGGTAGTGGTTCTGGTACCTTGGTAGACGGTAGTCGTCCTGGTACCTGAGTAAACGGTAGTCGTTCTGATACCCTGGTAGATGGTAGTCGTTCTAGTACCTTGGTAGATGATAGTCGTTCTGGTACCTTGCTAAACAATAGTCGTTCTGGTGCTTTGGCAGACGGTAGTCGTTCTGGTTCCTTAGACCGTGGTCGTTCTGGTACCTTGGTAGACGGCAGTCGTTCTGGTGCCTTGGTAGATGGTACTCGTTCTTGTACCTTGGTAGACGGTAGTCGTTCTGATACCTTGGCAAAACGGTAGTCGTTTTGGTACCTTGGCAGGTGGTAGTCGTTCTGGTACCTTGGTAGACGGTAGTCGTTCTGGTATCTTGGTAGACGGTAGTCGTTCTGGTACTTTGGTAGACGGCAGTCGTTCTGGTACCTTGATAGAAGGTAGTGGTTCTGGTACCTTGGCAGACGATGGTCGTTCTGGTACCTTGGTAGACGGTAGCTGTTCTGGTACCTTGGTAGACGGCAGTCGTTCTGGTACCTTGGTAGACTGTAATCGTTCTGATACCTGCGTAGACGGCAGTCTTTCTGGTACCTTGATAGAAGGTAGTGGTTCTGGTATCTTGGCAGACGGTGGTCGTTCTGGTACCTTGGTAGACGGAAGTCGTTCTGGTACCTTGATAGAAGGTAGTGGTTCTGGTAACTTGGCAGACGATAGTCGTTCTGGTACCTTGGTAGACGGTAGTCGTTCTGGTACCTGAGTAAACGGTAGTCGTTCTGATACCTTGGTAGATGGTAGTCGTTCTGATACCTTGGTAGATGGTAGTCGTTCTAGTACCTTGGAAGATGGTAGTCGTTCTGGCACCTTGGTAGACAATAGTCGTTCTGGTACTTTGGCAGACGGTAGTCGTTCTGGTTCCTTAGACCGTAGTCGTTCTGGTACCTTGGCAGACGGTAGTCGTTCTGGTACCTTGGCAGACGGTAGTCGTTCTGGTTCCTTAGACCGTAGCCGTTCTGGTACCTTGGTAGACGGCAGTCGTTCTGGTGCCTTGGTAGATGGTACTCGTTCTGGTACTTTGGTAGACGGTAGTCGTTCTGATACCTTGGCAAACGATAGTCGTTCTGGTACCTTGGTAGACGTTAGTCGTCCTGGTACCTGAGTAAACGATAGTCGTTCTGATACCCTGGTAGATGGTAGTCGTTCTAGTACCTTGGTAGATGATAGTCGTTCTGGTACCTTGGTAAACAATAGTCGTTCTGGTGCTTTGGCAGACGGTAGTCGTTCTGGTTCCTTAGACCGTGGTCGTTCTGGTACCTTGGTAGATGGTACTCATTCTGGTTCCTTGGTAGACGGTAGTCGTTCTGATACCTTGGCAAAACGGTAGTCGTTCTGCTACCTTGGCAGGTGGTAGTCGTTCTGGTACCTTGGTAGACAGTAGTCGTTCTGGTACCTTGGTAGACGGCAGTCGTTCTGGTATCTTGATAGACGGTAGTCGTTCTGGTACTTTGGTAGACGGCAGTCGTTCTGGTACCTTGATAGAAGGTAGAGGTTCTGGTACCTTGGGAGACGATGGTCGTTCTGGTACCTTGGTAGACGGTAGCTGTTCTGGTACCTTGGTAGACGGCAGTCGTTCTGGTACCTTGGTAGACTGTAATCGTTCTGGTACCTTGGTAGATGGTAGTCGTTCTGGTACCTTGGTAGACGGTAGTCGTTCTGGTACCTTGGTAGACGGTAGTCGTTCTGGTACCTTGGTAGACGGTAGTCGTTCTGGTACCTTGGTAGACGGTAGTCGTTCTGGTAACATGACTCACGAAATCGTAATGACACGATTGCAAACAAACCATACCACGGGCGGGATTGAACCCGCGGTCAGAGAGTCTCATAACTCTAGACGGTCGCGTTAGCCACTGGACCAGCTAGCCACAATAAGATTCGTCCAACTAGAAATATACCAGTTTGGACGAATCTTATTGTGGCTAGCTGGTCCAGTGGCTAACGCGACGGTCTGGAGTTTTGAGATTCTCTGATCGCTGGTTCAATCCCGCCCGTGGTATGGTCGTTCTGGTACCTTGATAGACGGTAGTCGTTCTGGCACCTTGGCAGACGGTAGTCGTTCTGGTACCTTGGACGACGGTAATCGTTCTGGTACCTTGGCAGACGGTAGTCGTTCTGGTACCTTGGTAGACGGTAGTCGTTCTGGTACCTTAGCAGACGATAGTCGTTCTGATACCTTGGTAGATGGTAGTCGTTCTGGTACCTTGGTAGACAATCGTTCTGGTACCTTGGCAGACGGTAGTCGTTCTGGTACTTTGGCAGACGGTAGTCGTTCTGGCTCCTTTGACCGTAGTCGTTCTGGTACCTTGGAAGACGGTTGTCGTTCTGGTACCATGGCAGACGGTAGTCGTTCTGGTACCTTGGCAGACGGTAGTCGTTCTGGTGCTTTAATAGATGGTACTCGTTCTGGTACCTTGGTAGACGGTAGTCGTTCTGGTACCTTGGCAGAAGGAATTCGGTCTCATACCTTTTCAGATGGTAGTCGTTCTGGTACCTTGGTAGACGGTAGTCGTTCTGGTACCTTGGCAGCCGGTAGTCGTTCAGGTACCTTGGCAGACGGTAGTCGTTCTGGTGCCTTGGTAGGTGGTAGTCGATCTGGTACCTTGGCAGACGGTAGTCGTTCTGGTACCTTGGCAGACGGTAGCCGTTCTGGTGCCTTGGCAGACGGTAGTCGTTCTGGTACCTTGATAGACGGTAGTCGTTCTGGTACCTTGGCAGACGGTAGTCGTTCTGGTACCTTGGCAGACGGTAGTCGTTCTGGTACCTTGGTAGACGGTAGTCGTTCTGATACCTTGGCAGACGGTAGTCGTTCTGGTACCTTGGCAGACGGTAGTCGTTCTGGTACCTTGGCAGACGGTAGTCGTTCTGGTACCTTGGCAGACGGTAGTCGTTCTGGTACCTTGGCAGACGGTAGTCGTTCTGGTACCTTGATAGACGGTAATCGTTCTGGTACCTTGGCAGACGGTAGTCGTTCTGGTACCTTGGCAGACGGTAGTGGTTCTGGTAACTTGGCAGACGGTAGTCGTTCTGGTACCTTGGTAGACGGTAGTCGTTCTGGTACCTTAGACGATAGTCGCTCTGGCATCTTGGTAGACGGTAGTCGTTCTGGTACCTGAGTAAACGGTAGTCGTTCTGATACCTTGGTAGATGGTAGTCGTTCTAGTACCTTGGTAGATGGTAGTCGTTCTGGTACCTTGGTAGACAATCGTTCTGGTACCTTGGCAGACGGTAGTCTTTCTGGTACTTTGGCAGACGGTAGTCGTTCTGGTTCCTTAGACCGTAGTCGTTCTGGTACCTTGGAAGACGGTTGTCGTTCTGGTACCATGGCAGACGGTAGTCGTTCTGGTACCTTGGCAGACGGTAGTCGTTCTGGTGCTTTGATAGATGGTACTCGTTCTGGTACCTTGGTAGACGGTAGTCGTTCTGGTACCTTGGCAGAAGGAATTCGGTCTCATACCTTTTCAGATGGTAGTCGTTCTGGTACCTTGGTAGACGGTAGTCGTTCTGGTACCTTGAGAGCCGGTAGTCGTTCAGGTACCTTGGCAGACGGTAGTCGTTCTGGTGCCTTGGTAGGTGGTAGTCGATCTGGTACCTTGGCAGACGGTAGTCGTTCTGGTACCTTGGCAGACGGTAGTCGTTCTGGTACCTTGGTAGACGGTAGTCGTTCTGATACCTTTCCAGACGGTACTCGTTCTGGTACCTTGGCAGACGGTAGTCGTTCTGGTACCTTGGCAGACGGTAGTCGTTCTGGTACCTTGGCAGACGGTAGTCGTTCTGGTACCTTGGTAGACGGTAGTCGTTCTGGTACCTTGATAGACGGTAATCGTTCTGGTACCTTGGCAGACGGTAGTCGTTCTGGTACCTTGGCAGACGGTAGTGGTTCTGGTAACTTGGCAGACGGTAGTCGTTCTGTTACCTTGATAGACGGTAGTCCTTCTGGTACCTTGGCAGACGGTAGCCGTTCTGGTACCTTGGCAGACGGTAGCCGTTCTGGTACCTTGGCAGACGGTAGTCGTTCTGGTACCTTGGCAGACGGTAGTCATTCTGGTACCTTGGCAGACGGTAGTCGTTCTGGTACCTTGGCAGACGGTACTCGTTCTGGTACCTTGGCAGACGGTAGCCGTTCTGGTGCCTTGGCAGACGGTAGTCGTTCTGGTACCTTGATAGAAGGTAGTCGTTCTGGTACCTTGGCAGACGGTAGTCGTTCTGGTACCTTGATGGACGGTAGTCGTTCTGGTACCTTGGCAGACGGTAGTCGTTCTGGTACCTTGGTAGACGGTAGTCGTTCTGGTACCTGGGTAGACGGTAGTCGTTCTGATATCTTGGCAGACGGTACTCGTTCTGGTACCTTGGCAGACGGTAGTCGTTCTGGTACCTTGGTAGACGGTAGTCGTTCTGGTATCTTGGCAGACGGTAGTCGTTCTGGTACCTTGTAGACGGTAGTTGTTCTGGTACCTTGATAGATGGTAGTCATTCTGGTACCTTGATAGACGGTAGTCATTCTGGTACCTTGGCAGACGGTAGTCGTTCTGGTACCTTGGCAGACTGTACTCGTTCTGGTACCTTGGCAGACGGTAGTCGTTCTGGTACCTTGGCAGACGGTAGTCGTTCTGGTACCTTGGTAGGCGGTAACCGTTCTGGTATCTTCGTAGACGGCAGTCGTTCTGGTACCTGGATAGACGGTAGTCGTTCTGGTACCTGGGTAGACGGTAGTTGTTCTGGTACCTTGGTAGACGGGTGCCAGCGGGGGTGGTTCCCCCCCTGCTAGCACCCATACCACGGACCCACCTTAGGTAAGAGCAGGTAAGAGCAGCATGCCAAAGCCACTTATATGCATAGCATTACAGGCTGGCTTAAAATTAACTTAAGATTAACTAAGCAATGATGAAATCAGTGATAAAACATTATTGTAAACAGATAACTATAAAATACAAATGAGTATTACAAAGGTCATGTGGTTGCATGCATTGCTGTTCATTCAGTAGAATGGAGTATTCTGTTAGGTAGTGTATTTAAAAAAAAAATAACAAAGTTAGGTTTAACATTTGTGTGATATAATTGTGAGTAACATTTAGGATATACAATTTATATGGTTCAGTGTTTCAGTATTTATTTGGTTTTGAGTGAGTAAGTGAACTTTGAGAAGAGACTTGAATTTATAAACAGGTAGTGTTTCTTTTATATTTACAGGTAATGAATTCCAGATTTTAGGGCCTTTTATGTGCATTGAGTTTTTGCATAGCGTGAGATGGACACGAGGAACATCAAAGAGTGATCTGTGCCTTGTGTTATGGTCATGTGTTCTGTTGAGGTTGGCAAGGAGATGTTTGAGGGGAGGGTTAATATCAGAGTTAAGTGTTCTATGTATGTAATAGGTGCAGTAATAAGTATGGATGTTTTGTATGGTGAGTAGGTTGAGTGTTTTGAATATTGGTGGAGTGTGTTGCCTGTAGTGAGAATTTGTTATCATTCTAACTGCAGCCTTTTGTTGGGTAATTAGTGGTCTGAGATGGTTAGTTGTTGTTGAGCCCCATGCACAAATTCCATAGGTGAGATAGGGGTAAATAAGTGAGTGATATAGGGCCAGGAGGGCTGACTGTGGAACATAGTACCGTATCTTCGATAGTATGCCTACAGTCTTGGAAATTTTCTTAGAAATTTGTTGTATATGTGTATGAAATTTGAGTCTATTATCGAGGTGGATTCCTAAGAATTTTCCCTCTGTTAGCTTTGTGATAGGTGATCCGTTTATCGTTATGTTAAGAGGTACATCTGTAGCTCTGTTACCAAACTGAATGAAGTAGGTTTTGTCAATGTTTAGTGTAAGTTTGTTAGTCCTCATCCAGGTAGATATTTTCTGTAATTCGGTGTTTACAGTATTGGCTAGCGTGACTGGGCTCGGGTGAGAGAAGACGTATATGGTGTCATCTGCAAAAAGTGTGGGTTTGAGTAATTGCGAAGCATTTGGTAGGTCATTTATGTATAGGAGAAAGAGAAGAGGGCCAAGGACACTTCCCTGTGGGACACCAACTGTAATTGGTTGTGCGGAAGAGCTTGCCCCATTTGCGTACACATATTGGCTTCTGTTGCTGAGGTACGACTTTAGGTAGTTGAGGGAGTGCCCTCTAATACCATAGTGTGACAATTTTACGTGGAGCAAGTCATGGTCAACTGTATCAAAAGCTTTACGTAAGTCAATGAAGATTCCCAGTGGGACTTCTTTTTTCTCTGTTGCAGTGTATATATGTTCAAGCATGTGTATAATAGCATCATTAGTATTTTTATTAGGCCTGAATCCAAATTGGCAGGGGTTGAAAATGTTATGGGAGATGAGGTAGGAGTAGATTCGTTTATGAATTAATTTTTCGAAGATTTTTGAGAGAGGGTGTAAATTGGATATTGGCCTATAGTTATTCAACTCTGTTTGGTCTCCTTTATGGATCGGGGTGACCCTTGCTGTTTTGAGAACTGTAGGGAAGGTGGAGGATTCAATGGATTTCTTAAAGAGTGTTGCAATGATTGGTGATAGTACTTGTGACGCTTTTTTGTATATAAAGGGTGGTAAGGTATTTAAATCTCCTGCCTTGTTTTTCAGTGCGTTGATAATAAGGGAGACTTCATATGGGTTAGTCGGAGCTAGGAACAGTGTGTTCGGGTAGTTGCCAGTGAGGTAGTCATTTGGTGGGGTATCTGAGCTTGGGATATTATTGGCAAGGTTTTGACCTATAGTGGAGAAGAAATCATTGAGTCTGTTTGCTGTTTCTGTTGGTGGGAGTTGGGGTTCATCTGATTTTGCTAATTTTATTTCGCTATGTTGTGATATCTTTTTTGTTCCCAGAATTTCTGATAGGGTCTTCCAGGTCTTTTTTATATCACCTCGTAAGTTGGATAATCTGTTCTCATAATACAATTTTTTTGCCCTTCTTATCAGGCTGGTTAGGATTGACGAGTAACGTTTTGTTTGGTCTCTGGTTATGTGACTCATTCTGTACTGTTTTTCATATCGGTGTTTTGTATTTATGGATTTGAGAATGCAAAGTGGGGACGTGGGGATACAAACTGGATGAGTATTAAGCCATAGTAGAAGTAATAAAATAAGAGATATTGGATCGATGTGCAGGGAAACAGTAACATTCAGTGATTAGATAGTGGAAAAGGATAAACCACCACCAAATCCTCTCGCCACCCTTCCCCTCCGACACCCCCCTCAGACACCCCAACCAGCGGGGATGGTCCTCCCCCCACTGGCACCCATTTCCCTGACCACCGAACTACCTTTCATCACCGAAACCCAGCCACCACCACTACATATAACTGCCCAGGACAAGATAAACAGCAGTGATCATGACAGAAATAAGATGTGCAATAAGTCCCCATACTAATTACATCCCACATATCCATGTATTGACCACATAACACCACACCTGATTGCAGAGCTGAAAGGTAAAGTGAAGCCCAGGACAGGAATCAGATGCTATAGGACAAGAATCAGATGCTAAAGGATGTATGATATATGATGTTATACAACATAAAAGTTTTTAATGTGTAATAAGTCTCCATACTAATTACATCCCACATACCCATGCATTGACCTATAACACCCACACCTGCATACAGAGCTGAAAGGTAAAGTGAAGATCAGGTTCTTGTGGTACTCAGTTGCAAATAGGATACAAGCAGGATGACAGTCCAGCATCCTGTGGGACATGTGAAAAGGCTCTTCAGAAAACATCTAGAATCACATGCATCCTTTGCTTTTCAAAACATCATGTTACCTGTGCAAGAATAAACACTGCAACCAAAAATGACATCTACCTAGATAGGTGTTTCTGGATCTGCAACAGGGATGTGGAACTATGGACAGATATCAGGAAAGCACTCAGGAGGTTAATAAACAATAAACACGAAAAAAGGAGTATATAGAGCATGCGAAGATAGGAGAATAATCACTAAATCCCATCCCTGGCAACACACCCCCCACTCTTCATAGATCTAAACTTACTCCCTGTTCAGAACATCCACACTTACTACTGTGCAATCTACATCTACAGGACCTTAAATTCCAATATTAACCTTCCCTAAAATGCTTTCTTGATAGTTGTGACAGGACCCACAGGCATAACACCAGACACAAACATCTCTGACATTCCCCGTGCCCCACTCCACATTTAAAAAAATTCAATGTGTGTCAAAGGGCCTAAAATCTAGAACACCCTACCTGAAAACTCTAGAACTGCAGACACATGCATCACTTTCAAAGATACCATTAGAAAACATCTCATCTCCCTGATACACCCCATCAACTAACTACATGTAAACCACCTGGTGGTTCACACTTACACTCACCCATTGACTATAAACACAGAAATACGAATCTTAATCTTAAAATAATGAATCCTAACTAGTCATAAGCTTGCCTATGATACTCCAATATAGACACTATGTATTGTGCCAAAACAAAAGCAATCACATTGCTAAACTCACAAACTATAATGTAGTCACTTAGCCTTAATACCATAATCTGTAATAATTTAAAGTTTAGAATTAATCAAAGTCTGCCCAAAATGCCTAGCCATGATAGGTGTCCTAGTGGCCCCCTCTGAAATTAGTATTTTAAAACATGTAAACCACACAATATCCAAAATCTGTAAACCCCATATTGTAATCCTTATAGAGAATAAACTTGATTGATTGATTGAAGAGGAGGAGTAAAGTCTAACACACAGAATGCCCAGTCTACAACAACTGACACAAAAATAAGCAGATACACACTGGAGAAAAACATAGGAAATAAAAACAACAGCTAGCTCAGTCCCCAGCCTTAGGGCTGACCCAGACCCAGCCCCCAGCCATTGTGAAAATCCGGATTCAGTTAAAAACTCCTCTACAGCCACCAACGAAATAGCCCCTAGTGCAGATGTAATAGAGGAACCCTCCTCTGGGGTAGACTCTTCTGCAGCCATCACAGTCATAGCCTCTAGTACAGATGTAGTCGGGGAGTCCCCTTCCAGGAAAAATGTTGGTGCCATGACAACAGATGGAGATGTCTCTGGTTTGGCTATGGAGGACTGTAGTGCAGCTCTAGGGCCAGCACAGATTAGGAATACATCCAGCATGAATTGTACCCAGCCAAAAACAAAATGCTGCAAATTCTATGTTTGGGGCATCTGTAAACACGGAATATCAGGGAAAACGAATGTGGCATGCAACTTTGAGCATCCCAAAAAATGCAGTGACCTCCTGTCTAGGGAAGTGTGTCGTTCTACCTCCTGCAAGTACTTCCACCCTGAGATGTGCCAGTCTTCAGTCCTTGAAAAACAATGTTACAATACCAATTGCACTGCATACCATCTGAAAGGGACCAGCAGGCACACACCCCGTACCCCGTACAACACATCATAGTAGCTATGGTAGCTATGACAACACCCCAAATGATTTTTTAGTGGTAGGAAATGAAAGAAAATGGAAAGAGATAACCAAAATAGTCCACCTTGGAGCCTTGTTGGACTGGAGGCACAGCCAGTGGCCCCTCCGGCTCACAGCTACTGATGGCAACAGCAAAATCCTCCCAACAAACATACAACACAACCTCATTTATATTTGTTAATATACAGGGCCTTAAGCCATCCACCAACAACAAAATGGCTTTCATTAGTGGACTTCTAGGGGAGTCAAATGCACTGTTTGCAGCCTTCACAGAGACCCACGCAAAAGAAAAATAGATACCTAGATACAACCTTTTCAGATGCGACAAAAATAACAGGCAACAAGGGAGTGTTGGCCTGTAAGTCGAAGAGTCTCTCATTTGCAGAGAGATACTGAACACCACAAATGATGTAGTTGAAGTTCTGACAATAAAAAATGAGAACCAAAACTTAGTTATTGTACTTGTATATAAGCCACCGGATGCAACTTCCCAACAGTTCAAAGAACAACTGTCAAAAATTGACTCCTGTCTGGATAACTTTCCAGCCCCATCCCCAAACATCTTGCTGCTTGGTGACTTCAATCTAAGACACACAAAATGGAAGAATATAGCAAATAATGTTGTAGCAGAAATAATCCCTAGGAGGTAGCTCAGATGAAAGGTCACACAGGAGCTGCTAAATTTCTGCAACAAACACACCCTAAGTCAGCAGATAGTGGAGCCAACAAGACTGGAGAACACACTGGATCTTATTTTCACAAATAATGAGGACCTGGTAAGGAATATAACAATATCAAAAACAACAAATTCTGATCACAATCTAATCGAAGTCCAGACTTGCATGCACAGGAGTCCTGATCGGCACGATGTGTACAGTTATGAGGGTACCTTTACCAAATTCAACTTCAACAACAAGAACGTCATCTGGGATCAGGTAAACTATGCCCTAAATGAAACATACTGGGAGGATATCTTAAATTACATGGACCCTAACCAATGCCTCGAAAAGATCACCCTCCTGGTAGCTGAAGTATGTTCAAGGTATATTCCTATAAGACAAAAGAAAAGAAGTAAACTGGAGAGAGAGAGATGCTCCCTCTACAGGAGAAGAAGAATCATTGAGCTCCTCAAGAATGCCAGATTATATGATACACAGAAGGAAGTGCTAACCAGGGAAGTGGAAAACATTGAGCTAAAGTTAAAAGACTCATACAGGATCCAGGAGAGACAAGAGGAGCTAAGAGCAATTAATGAAATTGAAAGAAATTCGAATATTTCTTGTCATATGCCAAAAACAAGTCAAAAACCACTTCTAGTAAAGGGCCCTTGCTCAGACAAGACGGATCCTACAAAGATGACAATGAAGAAATGAGCGAGATACTGAAATCGCAGTATGACTCAGTGTTCAGCGAGCCACTAACCAGTTTAAAGATGGACAATCCAAGCAATTTTTTCATGAATGAGCCTCAAAACCTTGCCAATGTAGGCCAGATTTATGGCATAACCCTAACTCCACTAGACTTTGAGAAAGTCATCGACGACATGCCCATGTACTCAGCCCCAGGCCCAGACTCGTGGAACTCTGCGTTCATTAAAAACTGCAAGAAACATCTCTCGTTGGCCCTAAGTATGCTATGGAGAAGGAGCATAGACACAGGCGAGATTCCATAGTCACCAAAACAACAGATATAGCCCCTCTCCATAAAGGTGGCAGCAAAGCAGTAGCTAAGAACTATAGACCAATAGCTTTAACGTCCCACATCATAAAAATCTTTGAAAGAATTCTAAGAAGCAGGATAGCAAACCACCTGGACTCCCAAAAATTGCACAACCCAGGGCAACATGGTTTCAGAGAAGGTCGCTCCTGCCTTTTGCAACTGCTTGACCACTATATGGTTCTAGATGCACTGGAAAACAAACAGAATGTGGATGTAGTATACACAGACTTTGCAAAAGCCTTTGACAAGTGCGACCATGGTGTAATAGCACACAAAATGCGTGCTAAAGGGATAACCGGCAAAGTAGGCAGATGGATCTTCAACTTTCTAACCAATCGCACACCAAGAGTAGTGGTAAACAGAGTTAAATCAGATGCTGCCATAGTGAAGAGCTCTGTCCCACAAGGCACAGTAAGATAAGATTTCGTTCGGATTTTTAACCCGGGAGGGTTAGCCACCCAGGATAACCCAAGAAAGTCAGTGCATCATCGAGGACTGTCTAACTTATTTCCATTGGGGTCCTCAATCTTGTCCCCCAGGATGCGACCCACACCAGTCGACTAACAGCCAGGTACCTATTTACTGCTAGGTGAATAGGACAATAGGTGTAAGGAAACGTGTCGAAATGTTTCCACCCGCCGGGAATCGAACCCGGGCCCTCCGTGTGTGAAGCAGGAGCTTTAGCCACCAGGCCACCGGGCCTTATTCTCATATCAGACATAGACAGAGATGCAAACCACAACACTGTATCATCTTTTGCAGACGATACTAGGATCTGCATGAATGTGTCATCTATTGAGGACACGGAAAAGCTCCAAGAAGATATAAACCAAGTTTTCCAATGGGCAACAGAGAACAATATGATGTTCAATGAAGACAAATTCCAACTACTCCATTATGTAAAACTGAAGGAAATAATAACTAGGACTGAGTATACTACAAACTCCAGTCACACAATAGAGCAGAAAAGTAATGTGAAGGACCTGGGAGTGGTAATGTCCGAAGACATCACCTTCAAGGACCACAACAATGCCACTATCACATCTGCTAGGAAACTGATAGGATGGATAATGAGAACATTCAAGACAAGAGATGCTAAGCCAATGATGATCCTTTTTAAATCACTTATTCTCTCTAGGCTGGAATATTGCTGTACATTAACATCCCCATTCAAGGCAGGTGAAATTGCAGAACTAGAGAATGTACAGAGAACATTTACTGCACGTATACGTTCCATCAAACACCTTAACTACTGGGAGCGCCTGGAAGCACTTGACTTGTACTCACTAGAGCGCAGGCGAGAGAGATATATCATAATCTACACCTGGAAGATTCTGGAGGGACTGGTCCCTAATATGCACACAGCAATCACTCCATACGAAAGCAAAAGACTTGGCAGGCGATGCAACATACCCCCAGTGAAAAGTATGGGCGTCACTGGTACACTAAGACAAAACAGAATAAGTGTCCGGGGCCCAAGACTGTTCAACAGCCTCCCACCAGCAATAAGGGGCATTACGAGAAGACCCCTGGTTGTCTTCAAGAGGGAGCTGGACAGATACCTAAAGACGGTGCCGGATCAGCCGGGCTGTGGTACGTACGTTGGATTGCGTGCGGCCAGCAGTAACAGCCTCGTTGATCAGGCCCTGATCCACCGGGAGGCCTGGTCGTGGACCGGGCCGCGGGGGCGTTGATCCCCGGAATGCCCTTCAGGTAGACTCCAGGTAGGTAGACGGTAGTCGTTCTGGTGCCTTGGCAGACTGTAGTCGTTCTGGTACCTGGGTAGACATTAATCATTCTGGTACCTTGGTAGACGGCAGTCGTTCTGGTACCTTGGCAGACGGTAGTCGTACTGGTACCTGGGTAGATGGTAGTCGTTCTGGTACCTTGGCAAACGGTAGTCGTTCTGTACCTGGGTAGACGGTACCCGTTCTGGTACCTGGGTAGACGGTAGACGTTCTGGTACCTTGGTATAATGTAGTCGTTCTGATACCTTGGTAGACGGCAGTCGTTCTGGTACCTCGGCAGACGATAGTCGTTCTGGTACCTGGGTAGACAGTAGTCGTTCTGGTACCTGGGTAGACGGTAGACGTTCTGGTACCTTGGTATACGGTAGTCGTTCTGGTACCTTGGTATACGGTAGTCGTTCTGGTACCTTGGTATACGGTAGTCGTTCTGGTACCTTGGTAGACGGTAGTCGTTCTGGTACCTGGGTAGACGGTAGTCGTTCTGGTACCTGGGTAGGCGGTAGACGTACTGGTACCTTGGTATACGGTAGACGTTCTGGTACTTTGGTATACAGTAGTCGTTCTGGTACCTTGGTATACGGTAGTCGTTCTGGTACCTTGGTATACGGTAGACGTTCTGGTACCTTGGTATACGGTAGTCGTTCTGGTACCTTGGTATACGGTAGTCGTTCTGGTACCTTGGTATACGGTAGTCGTTCTGGTACCTTGGTAGACGGTAGTCGTTCTGGTACCTGGGTAGACGGTAGTCGTTCTGGTACCTGGGTAGGCGGTAGACGTACTGGTACCTTGGTATACGGTAGTCGTTCTGGTACCTTGGTATACGGTAGTCGTTCTGATACCTTGGTAGACGGTAGACGTTCTGGTACCTGGGTGGACGGTAATCGTTGTGGTACCTGGGTAGACAATAGTCTTTCTAGTTCTTGGGCACACTGTAGACGTTCTTGTACCTTGGTAGATGGTAGTCGTTCTTGTACTTGGGTAGACTGTAGATGTTCTCACAGCTGGGTAGACAGTGGTCGTCCGCTCTGCTGGGTAGACAGTGGTCGTCCACACTGCTGGGTAGACAGTGGTCGTCCACACTGCTGGGTAGACATTGCTCGTCCACACTGCTGGGTAGACAGTTGTCGTCCACACTGCTGGGTAGACAGTTGTCGTCCACACTGCTGAGTAAACTCTGCTTTGACGATGTCGAAGTCGACAAGATCACTTCGATAATGAACGTTCTCAATGACAATAACTTGGCTGTGATCAAGGTCACCTTAGATGAAGTCTCCACGGCATCCTAGGCACCCAGTGAAGGTCTACGTATCTCATATTCCACATATTAATCACCCCATGTTGGAACTGTTGTTCATATACCCACCTCGTCGAGGACTGCTTTTTGAAGGAAAAGAAATTGTGTTCCAACTGCGGCACTGAAGGACACTAAGGGCTTCCTACCTCCGAACTGTAAGAATGATCATCACACTTGCAGCTAGGTGCTGTCTCTCGAAGAAAATGGCAAATGAGGGAGAAAAATGAGACCCCGACTTACGTTGCAATCACTAGACTTGACACTGACACTAGAGGAATTCACAAAGTTACCCAACTTTATTGCAACACTCCCAGATGGTGCTTCCACTAAGATCACGTGCTGCATGATGTATGCTCATATGAACACCGTCTTCCCTGGCACCTTCAGCTCCACAATCAATGAATTCTTCCACCTCAATAACTTACACAGCTTCGATTTTCCTGATGCTGCAACATCAGCAGGTATGCTAAAAATCTTGTACATAAATGGTATACAGTCCCAACATGATGAAGAATTAGACACATGTGCAACAACTGGGTGTCTTTAAATAACAAAAAGGCACAATACCGTGACTGGAACGATACACAAATAACCCGCACATGAAAGAGAGAAGCTTACGACGACGTTTCGGTCCGACTTGGACCATTGACAAAGTCACTGTGTACTGGGTGTCTTTACCTAGTCTTACGTATATACTTCTACAGTTTTCTCATTGTCCTTGAATTTGTATTGATAAAACCACTGAATGGCGAAACGTCTACGAATAAAGATGCCCAGATGTTGCACGTATGTAATTCTTCACTGAAAATCTTCTCCAACATAGAAGGCATCACCACCCCATCAGATACTCAGACCACCGCCTCCCAATCCTCTTCTGATCCACCAACCGCCCAAGTCTGCCACCATCTTCACACCCACTGCAGCTCCACCTGAAAATCAAAACTCACTCCTCTGTAGAAGAAAGTGAAGTCAACGACCAAACCCTCGGTCTCACTTGGAAAAACCTACGATTCTTCAGTACACCTACGAACAAGAATACCATGTTCACCAAAAAACTCCATCCTCGACTTCACAATGGAACTGTCAAATACACCTCAGTTACCCCATACAACTTCACACCAGGATAAGTCCAAGATTTTGTGAGAAACATCATCAAAGACTTGGACAATTATGCACAACTCACGTACCATCCAAACGAAAATATTTAAAAACTCTAATAATGGATCATTCCAAATAAGACAGTAAATTGAACTCGTGTACTGCAGCGCCTGCCAGTTGTCCCCAGCCTGAAGGCTGTTACCCCTCGCCATTAAGTGCTCAGTTCCTGACTGTTTCTACAACTGAAGACACTCCTCTCTGCTGCTGTTCGCCTGTCCCACTTCCTCTCTCTCTCTGTCTCTCTCTCTCTCTCTCTCTCTCTCTCTCTCTCTCTCCCTCTCCTTCTCCCTCTTCCTCTCTCACCCTCCCCAGAGTGAGAACAAGAGGAGAACAAGAGGATTCGTATTAATCCTGTTGCAAGTCCTCAGGTTAAGAGAGGAACTTGGTCAGTGGCTGCTCAACATGGAACCAAGCTGAGGATCAAGAAGTCTGTTGGAGAGGCAGAAACAACGAAGAACCAGAAGATTGCTGTGGAAACTTCCAACCCATTTTCAGTGCTACCTGACGAATGTGGGTGTTCTACTGGGAATGCCACAACGAGCACCAAGGAAGCAATGGCAGACGTGAGTTAAACATCCCTAGAAACCTCAATGAAGACCATCAAGAACGTTGCAACGAATTCCAAAAGTGAAGGTAAGAACATTGTTTTAGATGGGGACAGTCAGGTTAAGTTTATGGATAGGGTCTTTTGTCTTAGAAACAGGTAGAGGAGGCAGAGGGTATATTTTCCTGGGGCTGGGATGGGGGATATCGTTGGCTGTCTGGACGACATCATGAAAGGCAATGGGAGCAATCCTATTATCTGCCTCAGTGTGGGAGGCAACGACATTGGCAGACGTAGGAGTGAGGATCTGATTAGCAGGTATAGGTCAGCAATAGAAATAATTAGGAAGAAGGGTGGGAACCCTGTCATATGTGGTATTTTGCCAAGGAGAGTTGGAAATAAATGGTTGTCCAGGGCAATTGGTGTCAATTGCTGGATGGATAAATACTGTAAGGAAAATGCAAGAACATTAATTGACAACTGGGACCTCTTCTATGGCAGAAATGACATGTATACCAGGGATGGGGTTCACTTATCTAGGTCTGGGGTGGGGGCACTGGCAACTGCAGTGGAGGGAGCTGTTAGGACTTTAAACTAGGAGTAGTTAGTGGTATGGGTTTTGGAGAAAAAACAGTGAAGTCCCAATGTAGTAACAGGGGAACTTGTAATCATCAGAACGAGGTAGATATTGGAAAGCCAGTGGCATTAGGCAACAAGGACAATAATAGGCTTAGTAGAAAAACAGAAATGAGCAGTAAGGGTAAAGAGAAAGGAGGGTCTTTCAATGTATATTATGCTAATAGCCGTAGTGCTAGGTATAAGATGAACGAGTTGATGTATTTGCCATAACTGAGACATGGTTTAATTCAAAACGTCAGGACATGCCTGCAGAATGTCACATTCAGGGTTTTAAATTGTTCCAAGTAGATAGAAGTATCAGGAAGGGGGGTGGGGTGGCACTGTATGTCCGAGATTGCTTGAACTGTTGCATAAAAATGGATATAAAATCTGAAATAACACATACAGAGTCTGTTTGGATAGAATTTTCAGAGCGACATGAAAAATTTATTTTAGTTGTGATATACCGTCCCACAAACTTAGATAGGGACCAATGGGAGACTACTATGGGAGGAAATTTTTAAGGCCACAAGGCACGATAACGTAGTAATTCTAGGGGACTTCAACTTTAGTCATATTGATTGGAATTTCATGACTGGGAATTTAGAGTCTAACGATTTCTTAGTAGTTCAGGATTGTTTTTTGAAGCAGTTTGTGACAGAACCTACAAGGGGAAATAACCTGCTTGATTTTGTTCTGGCAAACAAAGAAACCCTTGTTAATAATTTAGAAATTACAGAGGAACTCGGCGCAAGTGATCATAAATTACCTTCAGCATAGAATGGAAGTATGATAGTAGGAATAATTCAGTAATGGTCCCAGATTTTTGCTTAGCAGGTTATAATGGACTTAGAGAACACTTGTCATCTGTGGACTGTGGTAAGGAAGAGAGCTACCAATATGAGAGTTTTCTAAACACTATACATGCTGCCCAAAGAACATTTATCCCGTATAAAGAAATTAGATCGAATAGAAATGACCCAAAATGGATGAATAATAGGCTCAAATATCTACTAGGGCATAAGAAAGGAATTTATAGGCGTATCAAAAGAGGCGAGGGTCATCTTATGAATCAGTATATTGATATTAAGAGGGACATTAAAAAGGGGATAAGAAAAGCTAAACAGGACTATGAAATGAAAGTTGCTAGGGATCCGAAATCTAACCCTAAAAGTTTTTTCCAGGTGTATAGAGCAAAAGTTAGAGATAAGATAGGTCCCCTTAAAAATAACTATGAAGTTCTTACTGACAAAGAGAATGAAATGTGCCCTATTTTTAATAATTATTTTATCTCGGTTTTTACTCAGGAAGTCACTAATAATATCCCAGTAATTAGGTTTTTTAGTGGGCCTGAAGAAGATAAATTATGTAATATCAGTCACTAACAAAATGGTTATCAAACGGATAGACCATTTGAAGCAAAATAAATCGCCTGGTCCTGATGAGTTTTTTCAAGGGTTCTTAAGGAATGCAAAATGGAACTCTGTGAACCTTTAACTAATATTTTTAATTTATCTCTTCAAACAGGTGCAGTGTCTGATATGTGGAAGATGGCTAATGTAATTCCTATTTTTAAATCAGGGGATAAGTCGTTACCGTCAAATTGCCGCCCAATAAGCCTGACCTCAATTGTAGGCAAGTTACTAGAGTCAATTACAGCTGATAATATAAGAAGCCATCTCGATAGGCATAATTTGATTAATGATACTCAACATGGTTTCACCAGGGGCCGTTCCTGCCTAACTAATTTATTAACCTTCTTCAGTAAAGCTTTTGAGGCCGTTGATCACGATAAAGAATTCGATATTATTTATTTAGATTTTAGTGAGGCTTTTGATAGAATACCATATCTGAGACTGTTGAAGAAAGTGGCTGTTCATGGCACTGGGGGAAAAATGCTGTCATGGATCGAGTCATGGCTCACTAATAGGAAGCAGAGTGAGCATAAATGGGGTTAAATCTGAGTGGGGATCTGTAACAAGTGGCATTCCGCAGGGATCAGTTTTAGGCTCATTGTTGTTTATATTATATATAAATGACCTTGACGAGTGAATTACTAGTGACACAAGCAAATTTGCTGATGACATGAAGATAGGATAATCGATTCAGATGTTGATGTCTCAGAACTTCAGGAGGATTTAGACAAACTCAATTCATGGTCAGAAAATTGGCAGATGCAGTTCAATGTAGATAAATGTAAAGTTCTAAAGCTCGGAAATGTCCATAACCCTAGCACCTACCAGCTTAATAATGTTGAACTTAGTTGTATAGAATGCGAAAAGGACTTGGGGGTTATGGTAAGCAGCAACCTTAAACCAAGACAGCAATGCCTAAGCGTACGTAATAAGGCAAATAGATTACTGGGATTTATATCAAGAAGTGCAAGCAACAGAAGTCCAGAGGTCATACTGCAGCTTTATACATCATTAGTAAGGCCTCACCTAGATTATGCAGCTCAATTCTGGTCTCCATATTACAGAATGGACATAAATTCGTTAGAAAACATTCAGCGTAGGATGACTAAATTAATACATAGCATTAGAAATCTTCCTTATGAAGAAAGATTGAAGACTCTTAAATTACATTCACTTCTTAGACGAAGAATGAGGGGAGACATGATCGAAGTGTATAAGTAGAAGATAGGTATTATTAAAGGAGAAAACTCGCAGTAATGGATTCAAATTAGACAAGTTTAGATTTAGAAAGGATATAGGAAAGTATTGGTTTGGAAATAGGGTAGTTGATGAGTGGAATAGTCTACCTAGTTGGGTTATTGAGGCTGAAACCTTGAGTAGTTTCAAATTTAGGTTGGTAGACAGCAACCACCCAGGGAAGTACTACCGTCCTGCCAGATGACTGTGAAACAGAAACCTGTAACTGTTTGGCATGATGGTAGGATTGCTGGTGTCTTTTTCTGTCTCATAAACACGCTAGATAACAGGGATATCTTGCTACTCCTACTTACACTTTGGTCACACTTCACAGACACGCACATGCATATATATATATATACATACATCTAGGTTTTTCTCCTTTTTCTAAAAAGCTCTTGTTCTAATTTATTTCTTTTATTGTCCATGGGGAAGTGGAAAAGAATCTTTCCTCCGTGAGCCATGCGTGTCGTATGAGGCGACTAAAATGCCAGGAGCGATGGGCTAGTAACCCCTTCTCCTGTAGACATTTACTAAAAAAGAGAAGAAGAAAAACTTTATAAAACTGGGATGCTTGAATGTGCTTGGATGTAGTGCGGATGACAAGAAACAGATGATTGCTTATGTTATAAATGAAAATAAGTTGGATGTCCTGGCCCTAAGCGAAACAAAGCTGAAGGGGGTAGGGGAGTTTCGGTGGGGGGAAATAAATGAGATTAAATCTGGAGTGTCTGAGAGAGTTAGAGCCAAGGAAGGGGAAGCAGTAATGTTGAAGGATAAGTTATGGAAGGAGAAAAGAGAATATGAATGTGTAAATTCAAGGATTATGTGGATTAAAGTAAAGGTTGGATGCGAAAAGTGGGTCATAATAAGTGTGCATGCACCTGGAGAAGAGAGGAATGTGGAGGAGAGAGAGAGAGAGATTTTGGGAGATGTTAAGTGAATATATAAGAACCTTTGAACCAAGTGAGAGAGTAATTGTGGTAGGGGACCTGAATGCTAAAGTAGGAGAAACTTTTAGAGAGGGTGTGGTAGATAAGTTTGGGGTGCCAGGTGTAAATGATAATGGAAGCTCTTTGATTGAACTTTGTATAGATTGGGGTTTAGTTATAGGTAATACATATTTTAAGAAAAAAGAGGATAAATAAGTATACAAGATATGATGTAGGGCGAAATGACAGTAGTTTGTTGGATTATGTATTGGTAGATAAAAGACTGTAGAGTAGACTTCAGGATGTACATGTTTATAGAGGGGCCACAGATATATCAGATCACTTTTTAGTTGTAGCTACGCTGAGAGTAAAAGGTAGATGGGATACAAGGAGAATAGAAGCATCAGGGAAGAGAGAGGTGAAGGTTTATAAACTAAAAGAGGAGGCAGTTAGGGTAAGATATAAACAGCTATTGGAGGATAGATGGGCTAATGAGAGCATAAGCAATGGGGTCGAAGAGGTATGGGGTAGGTTTAAAAATGTAGGGTAAGAGTGTTCAGCAGAAGTTTGTGGTTACAAGAAAATGGGAGTGGGAGGGAAGAGGAGCGAGTGGTGGAATGATGATGTAAAGAGAGTAGTAAGGGAGAAAAAGTTAGCATATGAGAAGTTTTTACAAAGTAGAAGTGATGCAAGGAGGGAAGAGTATATGGAGAAAAAGAGAGAGGTTAAGAGAGTGGTGAAGCAATGTAAAAAGAGAGCAAATGAGAGAGTGGGTGAGATGTTATCAACAAATTTTGTTGAAAATAAGAAAAAGTTTTGGAGTGAGATTAACAAGTTAAGGAAGACTAGAGAACAAATGAATTTGTCAGTTAAAAATAAGAGAGGAGAGTTATTAATTGGAGAGTTAGAGGTATTGGGAAGATGGAAGGAACATTTTGAGGAATTGTTAAATGTTGATGAAGATAGGGAAGCTGTGATTTCGTGTATAGGGCAAGGAGGAATAACATCTTGTAGGAGTGAGGAAGAACCAGTTGTGAGTGTGGGGGAAGTTCGTGAGGCAGTAGGTAAAATGAAAGGGGGTAAAGCAGCCGGGATTGATGGGATAAAGATAGAAATGTTAAAAGCAGGTGGGGATATAGTTTTGGAGTGGTTGGTGCAATTATTTAATAAATGCATGGAAGAGGGTAAGGTACCTAGGGATTGGCAGAGAGCATGCATAGTTCCTTTGCATAAAGGCAAAGGGGACAAAAGAGAGTGCAAAAATTATAGGGGGATAAGTCTGTTGAGTATACCTGGTAAAGTGTATGGTAGAGTTATTATTGAAAGAATTAAGAGTAAGACGGAGAATAGGATACCAGATGAACAAGGAGGCTTTAGGAAAGGTAGGGGGTGTGTGGACCGGGTGTTTACAGTGAATCATATAGGTGAACAGTATTAAGATAAGGTTAAAGAGGTTTTTGTGGCATTTATGGATTTAGAAAAGGCATATGACAGGGTGGATAGGGGGGCAATGTGGCAGATGTTGCAGGTGTATGGTGTAGGAGGTAGGTTACTGAAAGCAGTGAAGAGTTTTTACGAGGACAGTGAGGCTCAAGTTAGAGTATGTAGGAAAGAGGGAGATTATTTCCCAGTAAAAGTAGGCCTTAGACAAGGATGTGTGATGTCACCCTGGTTGTTTAATATATTTATAGATGGGGTTGTAAGAGAAGTAAATGCGAGGGTCTTGGCAAGAGGTGTGGAGTTAAAAGATAAAGAATCACACATAAAGTGGGAGTTGTCACAGTTGCTCTTTGCTGATGACACAGTGCTCTTGGGAGATTCTGAAGAGAAGTTGCAGAGGTTGGTGGATGAATTTGGTAGGGTATGCAAAAGAAGAAAATTAAAAGTGAATACAGGAAAGAGTAAGGTTATGAGGATAACAAAAAGATTAGGTGATGAAAGATTGGATATCAGATTGGAGGGAGAAAGTATGGAGGAGGTAAATGTATTCAGATATTTGGGAGTGGACATGTCAGCAGATGGGTCTATGAGAGATGAGGTGAATCATAGAATTGATGAGGGAAAAAGGGTGAGTGGTGCACTTAGGAGTCTCTGGAGACAAAGAACTTTGTCCTTGGAGGCAAAGAGGGGAATGTATGAGAGTATAGTTTTACCAATGCTCTTATATGGGTGTGAAGCATGGGTGATAAATGTTGCAGCGAGGAGAAGGCTGGAGGCAGTGGAGATGTCATGTCTGAGGGCAATGTGTGGTGTGAATATAATGCAGAGAATTCATAGTTTGGAAGTTAGGAGGAGGTGCAGGATTACCAAAACTGTTGCCCAGAGGGCTGAGGAAAGGTTGTTGAGGTGGTTTGGACATGTAGAGAGAATGGAGAGAAACAGAATGACTTCAAGAGTGTATCAGTCTGTAGTGGAAGGAAGGCGGGGTAGGGGTCGGCCTAGGAAAGGTTGGAGGGAGGGGGTAAAGGAGGTTTTGTGTGTGAGGGGCTTGGACTTCCAGCAGGCATGTGTGAGCGTATTTGATAGGAGTGAATGGAGACAAATGGTTTTTAATAGTGCTGTTGGAGTGTGAGCAAAGTAACATTTATGAAGGGATTCAGGGAAACCGGCAGTCCGGACTTGAGTCCTGGAGATGGGAAATACAGTGCCTGCACTCTGAAGGAGGGGTGTTAATGTTGCAGTTTAAAAACTGTAGTGTAAAGCACCCTTCTGGCAAGACAGTGATGGAGTGAATGATGGTGAAAGTTTTTCTTTTTCAGGCCACCCTGCCTTGGTGGGAATCGGCCAGTGTGTTAACATAAGAACACAAGAATGTAGGAACACTGCAGAAGGCCTACTGGCCCATACGAGGCAGGTCCTTATCAAAACGACATCTACCTAAAGCTACTCAAGAAATAACTCCCGTACCCCTTGACACCAATCAAACCCAGCCCCTCCCACTCATATATTTGTCCAGTCTCTTCTTAAAGCTACCCAAGGTCCTAACCTCTATCACCCCACTGGGAAGACTGTTCCACGCATCTACAACTCTGTTAGAAAACCAGTACTTACCTATGTCCTTTCTAAATCTAAATTTATCCAACTTAAATCCATTATTCCTGGTTCTTACCTGGTTCGACACCCTCAGTACTTTATTAATGTCTCCCTTGTTTATGCCCGTCATCCACTTATACACTTCAATGATATCTCCCCTCATTCTACGCCTCTCCAGAGAGTGGAGATTTAAGGCTTTAAGTCTATCTTCATACGGGAGGTTCCTTACACAGTAAATCATTTTAGTCATTCTTCTCTGTATGTTCTCTAATGAGTCTATGTCCATCCTGTAGTAAGGGGACCAAAACTGAGCAGCATAATCTAAATGAGGCCTCACTAGTGATGTATAGAGCTGTAAAATAAGTTTTGGATTTCTGTTACTTATACTTGAGATAAATCCAAGTAATCTGTTGGCCTTGTTGCGCACACTGAGGCACTGCTGTCTTGGCTTTAGATTTCTGCTTACCATGACTCCCAAGTCTTTTTCACATTCTGTATGACCAAGCTCTACTTCACCTAGATTATAGCTTCGAGGGTTATTTTCATTACCAAGGGCAAGTACCTTACACTTATCCACATTAAACTTCATCTGCCATTTCTCAGACCAAGACATTAATTTGTTCAAATCGTCCTGGAGTTCATTGATATCCTCCTCAGAGTGAATTATACGGCCTATCTTTGTATCATCAGCAAACTTACTCATGTCACTAGTAATCCCTTCATCAAGGTCATTAATGTAAATTATGAACAAGAGAGGGCCTAAAACTGATCCTTGTGGAACGCCACTAGTGACTAATCCCCATTCAGATTTCACTCCATTAATGGTAACTCTCTGCTTTCTATTGGTAAGCCATGCCTCAATCCATGCTAGAACTTTACCTCCTATACCATGAGCTGCCACTTTTCTTAAGAGTCTCTTGTGAGGTACTCTGTCGAAGGCTTTACTAAAATCCAAATAAACAATATCATATTCCTTATCACTGTCAACTGCCTCAAATGTTCTATTGAAGAACGTCAGTAAGTTTGTCAGGCAGGAACGACCTCTCGTGAATCCATGCTGAGATTCATTTATCAAGTTATGCTCTTCAAGGTGACTTCTGATAATGTCAGCTATAATTGATTCTAATAACTTGCCCACTATAGATGTCAGGCTTATTGGACGGTAATTTGAAGGAGTGGACTTATCCCCTGATTTGAATATAGGAACCACATTAGCCATCTTCCACATCTCTGGCACAACACTGGTAAGGATGGACGCATTGAATACACTCGTTAATGGCTGACTAAGCTCCATCTTGCATTCCTTAAGTACCCTTGAAAACAACTCATCGGGTCCCGGGGACTTATTTTGTTTCAGTTTGTCTATCTGTTTAATAACCATGTCCCTCGTGACTGTAATATTAGTTAACTTAAATTCATCAGGAACTAAATAATTGTTAATTACTGGAATCTCATTTACATCTTCCTGTGTAAAAACTGACAAAAAATAGTCATTAAATAAGGAACACATTTCCAGTTCATTATCCGTCAGCTGTTCATTCCCAGATTTCAGAGGTCCTACTTTTTCCTTCACCTTCGTCCTATACACTTGAAAGAACCCCTTTGGATTAATCTTTGATTCATTAGCGACTCTAATTTCATAGTCACGTATAGCCTTTCTAATCGCCTTTTTTACTTCTCTTTTAAGCTGAACATATTGGTCAGTAAGGTTAACCTCTCCTCTTCTGATGCACCTATAAATTCCCCTTTTCTCCCCTAATAGATGCTTTAGCCTCCTGTTAACCCATTTGGGATCGTTATTATTAGACCTAATTTCTCTCTGGGGAATGTATATACTCTGGGCACTGTGTACATTATTAAGAAAACTATCATAAAAGCAGATCCCTTCATATTCATAAGTATGATTACGGTCAATAAAATCATTAGCTAGATAACCCCAATCAAGATTAGACAGATGTTCCCTAAGTCCATTATAATCGGCAGAACGAAAATCGGGGATTTTTACTGTATTATCATTATTCTTGCATTCCCAATTAATGCTAAAGGTGATGGATTTGTGATCACTTGCGCCAAGCTCTTCAGTGATCTCCAGATTATTCACGAGTGTTTCCTTATTTGACAAGACTAGGTCTAGCAAATTATTACCCCTGGTAGGTTCAGTTACACTCTGTTTCAGAAAACAGTCCTGAACTGTTTCCATGAAGTCACTGGACTCTAGATTACCTGTCAAAGAATTCCAGTCATTTTGGCTAAAGTTAAAGTCCCCTACTATGACTACGTTACTGTGTCCAGAAGCCCTAACAATTTCGTCCCAAAGAAGTCTCCCTCTATCGTGATCCAAGCCTGGAGGTCGGTATATTACACCTAGAATTAGTTTTTCTTGACCCTCCACGAACTCTACCCAAACAGACTCTGTTACTGCTCCATCTATTTTTATACCTTTTTTTATGCAACAATTAATATTTTCTCGAACATACAATGCAACTCCTCCCCCCTTCCCATTACATCTATCCACATTGAATAACTTAAATCCCTGAATATTACACTCAGCAGTCATATCCCGACTCTTTAAATCATACCACGTTTCAGTTAATGCAATGATATCAAAGTTCCCAGCACATGCTACCAAACGTAGTTCATTAATTTTATTTCTTGCACTTCGACTGTTAGCATAAAATACCATCATATGTTTTTTCTTCTGCACATTTTTCCTATTCATCTTTGTTTTTACACAATTTCTGAAATTATCATTACCCAGAGTTACTCCATGACAGTTACTATTAAGATTCTTAATATCAGAGCATAAGTCAATATATCCATACTCATTATTAATCATTTCTAAACCCATACCTCTAACTAATCCTAGTTTAAAGTCCTAACAACCCCCTCAACTGAGTTAGCAAGAAAACCCACACCTGCCCTGGATAAGTGAACCCCATCCCTGGCATACATGTCATTTCGGCCATAGAAGTTGTCCCAGTTGTCAATGAATGGTACTGCATTATCCTTACAGTGTTTATCCAGCCAACAATTAATACCAATTGCTCTGGACAACCATTCATTACCAACACCTCTTCTTGGCAAAATGCCACATATAACAGGGCGCCCCCCCTTCTTCCTAATGTCTATAGCTGTCCTGAACTTTCTAACTAAATCCTCACTTCTACGCTTGCCTACATCATTGCCTCCAGCACTGAGGCAAATAATAGGATTGATCCCATTACCGTTCATGATGTTGTCAAGCCGGCTAACAATGTCCTCCATCCCAGCCCCAGGAAAGCATACCCTTTGTCTCCTACTCCTGTCCTTCAAGCAGAATGCCCTATCCATGTATCTAACCTGGCTATCCCCAACAACAACAATATTCTTACCTTCCTTGTTGTCGTTCGTCGTAACGATCCCAGTAGTAGACTCACATTCGTCGGGTAGCACCGAGAATGCGTTGGAGGTTTCCACGGGAGTTTCCACAGCAGTCTCTTTCTTCTTCATCGTTTCTGGCTTTCCATTCGTCTTCTTGATCGTCAACTTCGTCGTCCCCTGCTGTCCAGCCACTGACCACGATCCCCTCCTGACCTGAGGACTCGAAACAGGAGGACTACTACGAATCCTCTTGTTTTCCTCGGTCAATCGCCGTATCTCCATCTTCGCTGCCCTCAATTCTTCCTTAAGTTGCTGGTAAAGTTGCTGGATGGAGGGCATCTTGGTTCAGTCCACAGAGCAAACAAGACACTTCTTCACAGAGTTAAGTATAGGTCAGCACTCAAAGAATAAAAAAGAAATTACATGAGTGAGAGGGGTTGGATGTGAGTGGGACTTGCATATGAGAGTGGATAGAGTTATCAGAGCTTATTTCTTGGGCGGCATTGAAAACTGAGTTGGGCAAATGTTTTGTTAGTAGGATGGATTGTGAAGGATCTGCCTAGTATGGGCCAACAGGCCTGCTGCAGTGTTCCTCCTTTCTTATGTTCTTATGTAAGAAGCCACTCGTGGCAAAATGTTTCCTCTAATAAATGTCCTGAACTGACACTTAAGTCAGTAAGTGACGAGGACCTGCCTAGAATGGGCCAGTAGGCCTTCCGCAGTGCTCCTTCTTTCTTATGTACTTATGTACATACGTGTCTTTTCTACATCTTGTCGGTATCAAAATACTATTTATTTTGAGCTGGACCTGCCTAGTATGAGCCAGTAGGCATGCAGCAGTGTACCTTCATTCTTCTGTTCTGCTTAAAGCCGTCTGATCTCTGACCACTGAGGCTGTCGGTGACCACTGGTAGATACGCAGTGCTTCTCCTGTGGTGATACAGTTGCAGTGATTGACACTGGTCTAGGGGGGGATCACAGTACCTCGCCTGGAGCCTGATGCCTTCCTACACCTTAACTGTACCTTGTGTTATGTTATGAGGTCGGTACACAGATGCAGGAGAGAGAGAGTGAGCAAAGCAGAGTACATGTGCGTCTGTGCATATGTAAGAACATATATACTCATCTTTATGTACTTCCCTATACAGGGTTACAGGGGTCGAGTCCTGGTTCCTAAATCTGCCTCCATGCTGACCACTACTGGGTTCACTCTTTTCTGGCTTCGTGAGCCCTGTCATACCTGTAACGGCTTGACAAAGGTCCTGGAGAGTGGTGACCTGTACTTAGCTCAGTGGTGGCCTGTACTTAGCTCAGTGGTGACCTGTACTTAGCTCAGTGAGGACATGTCGAGTGTGCTCTCTACGGACTGAAGGAAGATGCCCTCCATCGAGCAACTTTACCAACAGCTTAAGGAAGAATTGACGATGGCGAAGATGGAGATTCGGTGATTGACCGAGGAAAACATGAGGATTCGTAATACTCCTCCTGTTTTGAGTCCTCAGGTCAAGAAGGGAAACTGGACAGTGGCTGGACAGCATGGAACGAAGTTGACGATCAAGAAGACGAATGGAAAGGTAGAAATGATGAAGAAGAAAGAGGCTGCTGTGGAAACATCTAATGCATTCCCCATGCTACCCGACGAATATGAGTCGACTACTGGGAACATCACGACGAATGACACCAAGGAAGGTAAGAATATTGTTGTTGTTGGGGATAGCCAAGTTAGGTACATGGATAGGGCATTCTGCTTGAAGGACAAAAGTAGGAGACAGAGGGTTTGCTTTCCTGGGGCTGGGATGGAGGATATTGTTAGCCATCTGGATGACATCATGAGAGGTAATGGGAGCAATCATATTATCTGTCTCAGTGCTAGAGGCAACGATGTTGGCAGACGTAGGAGTGAGGACCTGATTAGCAGGTATAAGTCAGCAATATAAATAATTAGGAGGAAGGGTAGGAACCCTATTATATGTGGTATTTTGCCAAGGAGAGGAGTTGGAAATGAATGTTTGTCCAGGGCAATTGGTGTCAGTTGCTGGCTGGACAAATACTGTAAGGAAAATGCAGTAACTTTTATTGACAACTGGGACCTCTTCTATGGCAGAAATGACATGTATGCCAGGGATGGGGTTCACTTATCTAGGTCTGGGTTGAGGGCACTGGCAACTGCAGTGGAGAGAGCTGTTAGGACTTTAAACTAGGAGTAGTTAGTGGTATGGGTTTTGGCAGGAAAACAGTGAAGTCCCAGTGTAGTAATATTATGAGTTCTAGGGGAACTAGTAATAAGCAGAACGAGATAGATATTGAAAAGCCAGTGACACTAGGTGATAAGGACATTAATAGGTTTAGTAGAAAAACAGAAATGAGCAGGAAGGGTAAAGAAAAAGGAGGGTCTTTCAATGTATATTATGCTAATAGCCGTAGTGCTAGGAATAAGATGGACGAGTTGAGAATAGTTGCTAGTGCAGGTAACATTGATGTATTTGCCTTAACTGAGACGTGGTTTAATTCAAAAAGTCGGGACATGCCTGTGGAAAGTCACATTCAGGGTTTTAAATTGTTCCAAGTAGATAGAAGTATCGGGAAGTGGGGTGGGGTGGCATTGTATGTCCGAGATGCTTGAACTGTTGCATAAAAATGGGTATTAAGTCTGAAGTAACACATACAGAGTCTGGATAGAATTTTCAGAGGGGCATGAAAAATTGATTTTAGGTGTGATATACCATCCCCAAACTTAGATAAGGACCAAGGTAGACTACTATGGGAGGAAATTGTTAAGGCCACAAGGCACGATAATGTAATAATTCTAGGAGACTTCAACTTTAGTCATATTGATTGGAATTTCTTTACTGGGAATTTAGAATCATATGACTTTTTAGAAGTAGTTCAGGATATTTTTTTGAAGCAGTTTGTGACAGAACCTACAAGGGGAAATAACCTACTTGACTTAGTTCTGGCAAACAATGAATCCCTTGTTAACAATTTAGAAATTTCAGAGGAACCTGGTGCTAGCGACCACAAATCAATTACATTTAGCATTGAATGGAAGTATGATAGTAGGGATAACTCAGTAACAGTCCCAGATTTTTGCTTAGCAGATTAGGATGGGCTTAGAGAACACTTATCATCTGTTGACTGGGGTAACAAAGAAAGCTATCAATATGACAGTTTTCTGAACACTGTACATGCTGCCCAAAGAACATTTATACCTTATAAAAAAATTTAGATCAAATAGAAATGATCCAAAATGGAAGAAAAATAGGTTCAAATATCTTTTAGGACATAAAGGAATATATAGGCGCATCAAACGAGGTGAGAGTCATTTTATGAATCATTATATTGACATTAAGAGGGACGTTATAAAGGGGATAAGAAAAGCTAAACGGGACTATGAAATTAAAGTTGCCAGGGATTCGAAAACTAACCCAAAAAGTTTTTTCCAGGTGTACAGAACAAAAGTTAGAGATAAGATAGGTCCCCTTAAAAATAACTATGGGCATCTTACTGACATAGAGAACGACATGTGCTCGATTTTAAATAATTATTTTCTTTCGGTTTTTACACATGAAGACACTAACAATATCCCATTAATTAATTTTTATAGTGGGCCTGATGAAGATAAATTATGTAATATCAGTCACTAGTGAAATGGTTATGAAACAAACAGATCGACTGAAACAAAATAAGTTGCCGGGACCTGATGAGTTTTTTTCAAGGGTTCTTAAGGAATGCAAAATGGAACTCTGTGAACCTTTAACTAATATTTTTAATTTATCTCTTCAAACAGGTGTAGTGTCTGATATGTGGAAGATGGCTAATGTAATTCCTATTTTTAAATCAGGGGATAAGTCGTTACCATCAAATTACCGCCCAATGAGCCTGACCTCAACTGTAGGCAAATTACTAGAGTCAATTATAGCTGAGATTATAAGAAGCAATCTGGATAAGCATAATCTGATTAATGATACTCAGCATGGATTCACGAGAGGCCGTTCTTGTCTAACTAATTTATTAACTTTCTTCAGTAACAAAAACAATATTGTTTCATTCTATGGAACAATGCTCTTCTCCAGACTGAGGGACTGACCACCTCAAAACTTTAAGGGTGATGGACTGATTACATCGTCTTCAAATATCTTCTGCTTCTATCAACTTTTCTGTACTCGACTGAAGAAGCCTACTGTGTAGGCGAAACGTTTCGAAATAAAGATACCTAACTGTTGCATATGTACATAAGAACATAAGAAAGGAGGAACACTGCAGCAGGCCTGTTGGCCCATACTTGGCAGGTCCTTTTACAATTCATCCCACTAACAAACATTTGCCCAGTCCAATTTTCAATGCCACCCAAGAAATAAGCTCTGATGTGAAAGTCCCACTCAAATCCAACCCCTCCCACTCATGTACTTATCCAACCTAAATTTGAAACTACCCAAAGTCCCAGCCTCAATAACCCAACTAGGTAGACTGTTCCACTCATCAACTACCCTATTTCCAAACCAATACTTTCCTATGTCCTTTCTAAATCTAAACTTATCTAATTTAAATCCATTACTGCGGGTTCTCTCTTGGAGAGATATCCTCAAGACCTTGTTAATATCCCCTTTATTAATACCTATCTTCCACTTATACACTTCGATCAGGTCTCCCCTCATTCTTCGTCTAACAAGTGAATGCAACTTAAGAGTCTTCAATCTTTCTTCATAAGGAAGATTTCTAATGCTATGTATTAATTTAGTCATCCTACGCTGAATGTTTTCTAACGAATTTATGTCCATTCTGTAATATGGAGACCAGAATTGAGCTGCATAATCTAGGTGAGGCCTTACTAATGATGTATAAAGCTGCAGTATGACCTCTGGACTTCTGTTGCTTACACTTCTTGATATAAATCCCAGTAATCTATTTGCCTTATTACGTACGCTTAGGCATTGCTGTCTTGGTTTAAGGTTGCTGCTTACCATAACCCCCAAGTCCTTTTCGCAATCTGTATGGCTAAGTTCTACATTATTTAATTTATAAGTGCTAGGGTTATGGACACTCCCGAGCTTCAGAACCTTTTTATCTACATTGAACTGCAACTTTTCTGACCAAGAGTAGAGTTTGGCAATAAAACACAAATGCAGTATACAGCGATCTTTATTGACTACGTTTCGCCCACACAGTGGGCTTTATCAAGTTACAAACAGATCTACCTGGGGTGGATATTTATAGTCCGGCTGAGGTCAGGTGAAGAATGCTGCATCTGATGACCGAGTGGGGTTATAGAGTCTAAAAACTTGGGTAGCTTGGAAAGGAGATTGGATAAGTTTGTGAGCAGACCTTCTACAGTGTTCTTATGTGGGATAGCGATGAAGAAGTTTCTTGGCAAGTGGTTCAGCTATGTTATAGAAGCCACTATTCTGGTTGAAGTTGTCGGATGTAGAAATAAGTGATGATTCCAGGATTCTTCGGTATTGAGTGTTGTCTTCTGTGGCGATAAGTCTTGAGTTTCTGTAGTTTATCAAGTGGTTGTGTGAATTACGGTGTTGTACGCAGGCATTCCTTGTGTCGTCAGACCTGCTTGCGTATTGGTGTTCTGAAATACGTGTTTGGAGGTCCCTTGATGTTTCGCCCACGTATAACTTGTTGCAGTCATTACAAGGGATTATGTATACCCCTGCAGAGGATGGAGGCTTGTCCTGCCTACTACTGGTGATGTCCTTGATGGTCGTGGTTGTGGAGGTAGATACTTGGAATGATGTTTTGGCAAAGATGTTGGAAACATGTTTGGCAATGGAGTTGGTGGGAAGGACTATGTATCTCTTCTCGGCAGTGTCTTCTCTGGGTGTGAGAAGAGATACATAGTCCTTCCCAACTCCATTGCCAAACATGTTTCCAACATCTTTGCCAAAACATCATTCCAAGTATCTACCTCCACAACCACGACCATCAAGGACATCACCAGTAGTAGGCAGGACAAGCCTCCATCCTCTGCAGGGGTATACATAATCCCTTGTAATGACTGCAACAAGTTATACGTGGGCGAAACATCAAGGGACCTCCAAACACGTATTTCAGAACACCAATACGCAAGCAGGTCTGACGACACAAGGAATGCCTGCGTACAACACCGTAATTCACACAACCACTTGATAAACTACAGAAACTCAAGACTTATCGCCACAGAAGACAACACTCAATACCGAAGAATCCTGAAATCATCACTTATTTCTATATCCGACAACTTCAACCAGAATAGTGGCTTCTATAACATAGCTGAACCACTTGCCAAGAAACTTCTTCATCGCTATCCCACATAAGAACACTGTAGAAGGTCTGCTCACAAACTTATCCAATCTCCTTTCCAAGCTACCCAAGTTTTTAGACTCTATAACCCCACTCGGTACATCATCAGATGCAGCATTCTTCACCTGACCTCAGCCGGACTATAAATACTCGCTTTCCTTCCACCCCAGGTAGTTCTGTTTGTGACTTGAAAAAGCCCACTGTGTGGGCGAAACGTAGTCAATAAAGGATCACATTATACTGCATTTGTGTTTATATTGCCATTGTGTCGGTATTTTATACCATTTATTTCCAAGAGTAGAGTTTGTCTAAATCCTCCTGAAATTCCCTAACATCTACGTTTGAATCAATTATCCTACCTATCTTCGTGTCATCGGCGAATTTGCTCATATAACTAGTAATTCCTTCATCAAGATCATTGATATATATTATAAACAACAATGGGCCCAAGACTGATCCCTGTGGAACGCCACTTGTTACTGATCCCCACTCGGATTTAACCCCATTTATGGACACTCTCTGCTTCCTGTCTGTGAGCCATGATTCGATCCACGAGAGCACTCTTCCCCCAATGCCATGAGCTGCTACTTTCTTCAACAGTCTTTGGTGCGGAACTCTATCAAATGCCTTACTAAAATCTAAGTAAATAATATCAAATTCTTTATCGTGGTCAACAGCCTCAAATGCTTTACTGAAGAAAGTTAATAAATTAGTTAGACAAGACCGGCCTCTTGTGAATCCATGCTGAGTATCATTAATCAAGCTATGCTTATCGAGATGGCTTCTTATAATTTGAGCTATAATTGACTCTAGTAATTTGCCTACAATTGAGGTCAGGCTTATTGGGCGGTAATTTGACGGTAACGACTTGTCCCCTGTTTTAAAAATAGGAATTACATTAGCCATCTTCCACATATCAGACACTACACCTGTTTGAAGAGATAAATTAAAAATATTAGTTAATGGTTCACAGACTTCCATTTTGCATTCCTTTAGAACCCTTGAAAAAACCTCATCAGAACCCGGTGACTTACTTCGCTTCAGTCGGTCTATCTGCTTCACAACCATTTCACTAGTGACTGTGATGTTACATAATTTATCTTCTTCTGGCCCACTATAAAAATTAATTACAGGAATATTATTAGTGTCTTCCTGTGTAAAAACCAAGAGAAAATAATTATTTAAAATCGAGCACATTTCATTCTCTTTATCAGTAAGATGCCCATAGTAATTTTTAAGGGGACCTATCTTATCTCTGACTTTTGTTCTATATACCTGGAAAAAACTTTTTGGGTTAGTTTTAGAATCCCTAGCAACTTTAATTTCATAGTCCCTTTTAGCTTTTCTTATCCCCTTTTTAATGTCCCTCTTAATGTCAATATACTGATTCATAAGATGACCCTCGCCTCTTTTGATACGCCTATAAATTCCTTTCTTATGCCCTAGTAGATATTTCAGCCTATTATTCATCCATTTTGGGTCATTTCTATTTGATCTAATTTCTTTATAAGGGATAAACGTTCTTTGAGCAGCATGTATTGTGTTCAGAAAACTGTCATATTGATAGCTCTCTTCATTACCCCAGTCAACAGATGATAAGTGTTCTCTAAGCCCATCGTAATCTGCTAAGCGAAAATCTGGGACTGTTACTGAGTTATCCCTACTATCATACTTCCATTCAATTCTAAATGTAATTGATTTGTGGTCGCTAGCACCCAGGTTCTCTGAAACTTCTAAATTATTAACAAGGGATTCATTGTTTGCCAGAACTAAGTCAAGCATGTTATTACCCCTTGTAGGTTCTGTCACAAACTGCTTCAAAAAACAATCCTGAACTTCTTCTAAGAAGTGGTATGATTCTAAATTCCCAGTCAAGAAATTCCAATCAATATGACTAAAGTTAAAGTCTCCTAGAATTACTACATTATCGTGCCTTGTGGCCCTAACAATTTCCTCCCATAGTAGTCTCCCCTGGTCCCTATCTAAATTTGGGGGACGGTATATCACACCTAAAATTAATTTTTCATGCCCCTCTGAAAATTCTATCCAAACAGACTCTGTATGTGTTACTTCAGACTTAATACCCGTTTTTATGCAACAGTTCAAGCGATCTCGGACATACAATGCCACCCCACCCCCCTTCCCGATACTTCTATCTACTTGGAACAATTTAAAACCCTGAATGTGACATTCTGCAGGCATGTCCCGACTTTTTGAATTAAACCACGTCTCAGTAATGGCAAATACATCTATGTTACCTGCACTAGCAACTAGTCTCAACTCGTCCATCTTATTCCTAGCACTGCGACTATTTGTGTAATAAATATTTAAAGACCCTCCTCTCTCTTTACCCTTCCTGCTCCTTTCTGTTATTCCACTAAACCTATTACTGTCCTTGTCAATTAGTGCCACTGGCTTTCCAATATCCACCTCATTTTGCCTATTACTAGTTCTCCTAGTACTCATATTACTACCCTGAGACTTCACAGTTTTCCTGCCAAAACCCATACCACTAACTACTCCTAGTTTAAAGACCTAACAGCTCCCTCCACTGCGTTGGCCAGTGCTCCCACCCCACACCTAGATAAGTGAACCCCATCCCTGGCATACATGTCATTTCTGCCATAGAAGAGGTCCCAGTTGTCAATGAATGTTACCGCATTTTCCTTACAGTATTTGTCCAGCCAGCAATTGACACCAATTGCTCTGGACAACCATTCATTTCCAACTCCTCTCCTTGGCAAAATGCCACATATGACAGGTTTCCCACCCTTCCTCCTAATTATCTCTATTGCTGACCTATACCTGCTAATCAGGTCCTCACTCCTACGTCTGCCAACATCGTTGCCTCCAGCACTGAGACAGATAATAGGATTGCTCCCATTACCTCTCATGATGTCATCCAGACGGCTAACAATATCCTTCATCCCAGCCCCAGGAAAACACACTCTCTGCCTCCTACTCCTATCCTTCAAACAGAATGCCCTATCCATGTACCTAATCTGGCTATCCCCAACAACAGCAATGTTTTACCTTCCTTGGCGTTGTCCGTTGTGATGCTCCGAGTAGTCGACTCACATTCGCCAGGTAGCATTACACCACTTGTAGAATTCGTCAAGACGTTCTCGATGGTCTTCGTTGGGGTTTCTAGGGATGTCTCACTCATGTCTGCCAATGCTTCTTTGGTGCTCGTTGTGGCATTCCCAGTAGAACACTCACATTCGTCAGGTAGCACAGAGAATGGGTTGGAAGTTTCCACGGTAGTCTTCTGGTTTCTCGTTGTTTCTGCCTCTCCAACCGTTTTCTTGATCTTCATCTTGGTTCCATGTTGCCCGGCCACTGACCAAGCTCCCCTCTTAACCTGGGGACTCACAACAGGAGGATTGCTACGAATCCTCTTGTTCTCCTCCGTTAATCGCCGTATCTCCATCTTAGCAACTCTGAGCTCTTCTCTCAGCTGCTGGTAAAGTTGCTCAAGAGAGGGCATCCTGGTTCAGATTCACAGAGAGCACACAAACAGGTCTTCACAGAGCTAAGTACACGTCACCACTGAGCTAAGTACACGTCACCACTGAGCTTACCTAACAACCTGTTGGTATTTTATACCATTTTAATGTTCATTGTAAAGTTCTTGAAAGATAACCTTAAACATGCAATAATTTTGGTAGAATTACCGGCAATGTTAGGTAAAAGGACACATGTGAAACTAATGCTTAATTTTATTGTCAACGTTTCGCTCTCAAGGAGCCTTGTCAAGCCGGCTTGACAAAGCTGAAATTGACAAAGCTCCTGGAGAGCGAAACTTTGCCACAATATAAATGTCGCATTATTTACACCTAACACGTTTAGATTTGGCAGACGTGTGAAAACTGTGCAAGTTACTTGATGTGCATCTCGGGTAATATGCTGGCTATTATGGTTTAGAAAGACACGTAAGCAATATTATGCTCACCCCGTTTTTGGTTCTCTTTGCCACGCTACAGTTTTCATAACTTTGCATTTGCTGGGGTTAAATTCTAGCAGCCACTTGTCAGTCCAGTCCTGCAGCTCGTCCTGGTCTCTTTGTAGTATTTTCTCTTAAGTTACATTCACTTGTTAGACGAAGAATGAGGGGAGACCTGATCGAAGTGTATAAGTGGAAGATAGGTATTAATAAAGGGGATATTAACAAGGTCTTGAGGATATCTCTCCAAGAGAGAACCCTCAGTAATGGATTTAAATTAGATAAGTTTAGATTTAGAAAGGACATAGGAAAGTATTGGTTTGGAAATAGGGTAGTTGATGAGTGGAACAGTCTACCTAGTTGGGTTATTGAGGCTAGGACTTTGGGTAGTTTCAAATTTAGGTTGGATAAGTACATGAGTGGGAGGGGTTGGATTTGAGTGGGACTTGCACATCGGAGCTTATTTCTGGGGTAGCATTGAAAATTGGGTTGGTCAAATGCTTGTTAGTGGGATGAATTGTAAAGGACCTGCCTAGTATGGGCCAACAGGCCTGTTGCAGTGTTCCTCCTTTCTTATGTTCTTTGTATTCTTGTTAGTGTAGCATCTATGAACAGGATACTCGTGCGTGCGTGTGCATGTCTGTACTCACTTATATGTGGTTCCAAGGGGTCGATTCACAGCTCCTGGCCCCGCCTCTTCGCTAGTCGCTACTAGGTGTGTATGGGGGTGCGTATGCCTGTGTGTGTGGGGGGGGGACAAGGACTTAAGGTACTATGACTCATCACAGCGCCAGTAACCTTGAACTTCATCTGCCAGACGTACGTCGTCTCCTCATCTCAAAAATCAACTGGTGGGAAAATAACATGGAAAAAATTCCTTTGGTTTCTGTAGAAGACGATCATAATATAATAATATTTCCTCTTAGTCTCAGGTTCATAGTGACTTGTTGGCATAAACTTAATTGTGTATTTTATTCTTTTAGGCCTAAGATGATAGTATGGAAACTATTGATCCTACACGATAACCTGGGCACAGTACTGTGGGACAACTCTGCCAATCAATACTGGTGGCGGCGGTGACGATGGTGGCGGTGGTGGCGGCGGCGGTGACGATGGTGGCGGCGGTGGCGGCGGTGGCGGTGGTGGCGGCGGCGTCGGTGGCGGCGGTGGTGGTGACGGCGGCGGTGGTGGCGATGGTGGTGACGGTGGTGGTGGCGGTGGTGGTGGTGTCGGCGGCGATGGTGACGATGGTGGCGGTGGTGGCGGCGGCGGTGACGATGGTGGCGACGGTGGCGGTGGTGGCGGCGGCGTCGGTGACGGTGGTGGCGATGGTGGCGGCGGTGGCGGTGGTGGTGGTGGCGGTGGTGGTGACGGTGGTGGTGGTGGTGTCGGCGGCGATGGTGGCGGCGGTGGTGGTGGCGGCGGTGGTGGTGGCGGCGGTAACGATGGTGGCGACGGTGGTGGTGGCGGTGGCGGTGACGATGGTGGCGACGGTGGTGGTGGCGGTGCCGGTGACGATGGTGGTGGCGGTGGTGGTGGCGGCGGTGACGATGGTGGCGACGGTGGTGGTGGCGGTGGCGGTGACGTTGGAGGTGGAGGTGGTGGTGGAGGCGGTGACGATGGTGGTGGCGGTGGTGGCGGTGGCGGTGACGATGGTGGTGGCGGTGGTGGTGGCGACGGTGGTGGTGGTGGCGGCGGTAACGATGGTGGCGACGGTGGTGGTGGCGGTGGCGGTGACGATGGTGGTGGAGGTGGTGGTGGCGGCGGCGATGGTGGCGGCGGTGACGATGGTGGCGGCGGTGACGATGGTGGCGGCGGTGACGATGGTGGCGGCGGTGACGATGGTGGCGGCGATGGCGATGGTGGTGGCGGCGGCGGTGGGGACGGTGCTGGTGCTGCTGTATTTGTAGCTTTAGGTCCTAGGTGATTGGTTGAAGAAAGGACATAACAGGTAAATGAGGGACATGATCATCACGATGTATAAAATCCTGTGAGTCATCACCAGGTCGGACACTGACCATCAGGACCAATATATAAATATATATATATATATATATATATATATATATATATATATATATATATATTGAGGGAGAATATTGAGTTTTCCCTGAAGCAAGTTTATTCTTTTCTCTGAGGATGAGGGTTCCTATAACAGTTCTAGAGGTGGTACCTCCCTATATATATATATATATATATATATATATATATATATATATATATATATATATATATATATATATATATATATATATATATATATATGCAAAACAACCACTCTGAAAGAATAGAGAAATTCCAAGCGCTTTCGTGACTACTCACATAAGATACATAAGATACATACATAAGAAAGGAGGATCACTGCAGCAGGCCTGTTGGCCCATACTAGGCAGGTCCTTTACAATCCATCCAACTAACAAAACATTTGCCCAACCTAATTTTCAATGCTACCCAACAAATAAGCTCTGATAACTCTATCCACTCATTTGTAAGTCCCACTGAAATCCAACCCCTCTCACTCATAAATTTATCCAACCTAAATTTGAAACTACCCAAAGTCCTAGCCTCAATAACCCAACTAGGTAGACTGTTCCACTCATCAACTACCCTATTTCCAAACCAATACTTTCCTATGTCCTTTCTAAATCTAAACTTGTCTAATTTAAATCCATTACTGCGGGTTCTCTCTTGGAGAGATATCCTCAAGACTTTATTTATATTCCCTTTATTAATACCCATCTTCCACTTATACACCTCGATCATGTCTCCCCTCATTCTTCATCTAACAAGTGAATGTAATTTAAGAGTCTTCAATCTTTCTTCATAAGGAAGATTTCTAATACTATGTATTAATTTAGTCATTCTACGCTGTATGTTTTCTAACGAATTTATGTCCATTCTGTAATATGGAGACCAGAATTGAGATGCATAATCTAGGTGTGGCCTTACTAATGATGTATAAAGCTGCAGTATAACCTCTGGACTTCTGTTGCTTACACTTCTTGATATAAATCCCAATAATCTATTTGCCTTATTACGTACACTTAGGCATTGCTGTCTTGGTTTAAGGTTGCTGCTCACCATAACCCCCAAATCCTTTTCACAATCTGTATGGCTAAGTTCTACATCATTTAACTTATAAGTGCTAGGGTTATGGACACTCCCGAGCTTCAGAACCTTGCATTTATCTACGTTGAACTGCATCTGCCACTTTTCTGACCAAGAATAGAGTTTGTCTAAATCCTTCTGAAGAAGTTCCCTAACATCTACATTTGAATCAGTTATCCTTCCTATCTTTGTGTCATCGGCGAATTTGCTCATATCACTAGTAATACCCTCATCAAGGTCATTGATATATATTATAAACAACAACAGGCCTAAAACTGATCCCTGTGGTACGCCACTTGTTACAGATCCCCACTCAGATTTAACCCCATTTAAGCATGCTCTCTGCTTCCTATTAGTGACCCATGACTCAATCCATGACAGCACTTTTTCCCCAATGCCATGAGCTGCCACTTTTTTTTATCAGTCTCTGGTGCGGTACTCTATCAAAAGCCTTACTAAAATCTAAGTAAACAATATCGAATTCTTTATCATGATCAACGGCCTCAAAAGCTTTACTGAAGAATGTCAATAAATTAGTTAGGCAGGAACAGCCCCTAGTGAAACCATGCTGAGTATCATTAATCAAGCTATGCTTATCCAGATGGCATCTTATACAGTGGACCCCCGGTTAACGACACTCCCCCACTCCACAAGCATGCCCAGGTGCCAGCACCGACCGAACCCACTCCCACAAGGAATACTGTGAAGTAGACCAGTCCACCTCAGACCCCCAAACACACACGCACAAACGCACCTACACAAATACACCCACACAACTGGTCGCATTATCACGATAATGTGAGTAGTCACGAAAGCGCTTGGAATTTCTCTATTCTTTCAGAGTGGTTGTTTTGCATATTCTGAAATCACCTGTTTACTGTGATCTTATTGCATATATATATATATATATATATATATATATATATATATATATATATATATATATATATATATAAAGTTTGGAGGTAGCTGAAAAGTTGAATGAGCTGGACGAGGAGGTAAACTCCCTTCATTCACAGCTTCAGGATCAGGTACGACGAACCAGTTACCCACTCAGACAGCTAAATATTCTTCACCAATAAGACAGTTGAACATTAAAATGGTATAAAATACCGACAGGTTGTTAGGTAAGACACATATGCAACAGTTAGGTATCTTTATTTCGAAACGTTTCGCCTACACAGTAGGCTTCTTCAGTCGAGTACAGAAAAGTTGATAGAAGCAGAAGATACTTGAAGACGATGTAATCAGTCCATCACCCTTAAAGTTTTGAGGTGGTCAGTCCCTCAGTCTGGAGAAGAGCATTGTTCCATAGTATGAAACAATATGGAGATGAAGTGACAGGATGGAGCCTTGGCACCTCTTGGCGCTAATTAATAAAAGTACTACAGACGGGTACAGCAACAAATGAGTGAAAAATGGTAAACGTAACTTGACTCACGAAATCGTAATGACACGATTGTAAACAAACCATATCACAGGCGTGGTATGGTTTGGTAAACGTAATCCTGTATTTCCTGATTTGTGAATAAGTCGTTAGCATCAAATTATATACTAATCAGCCTCATTTCTACTGTAGGGAAGCTGATGGAATAATATGATATTAGCTGATGAATAAATTTGACTAGAGACAATAGTGACTGACCGAGTGTCACCGGCGAGACTACGCCTTGTTGTATCTGTGTGTACTTCATTAAACTCCATAGTCAGTTCCTGACTATGGAACTGAACTTCTCCAGGCCGAGGGACTGGCAACCTCAAATTCTACGACTTCAAGGGTGATGGACTGATTACATCGTCTTCACATCTCTACTGTTCCTGCCTACTTTCTGTATTCGACTGAAGAAGCCTACTGTGTAGGCGAAACGTTTCGGAATAAAGTTGCCTAACTGTTGCCTATGTGTCTTACCTACCATAAACAAAGTTACGAAAGAAGCAAAGAAGTCCAATGTCATACCTTCCATCACACCATTGATACCGATTTCAACGACGTGGTAACGTCAAACACTTTCCCACTACAATGAGCCAGGTAAATTCTATTCCTTCCAACCTCAGCCTAATGAAACACTGTTAGGTGAGTAGGGCTAACCATTTCGAAGCCGTCATGGGTGTACCATCACCCAAACATAGGTAAGAGATGTAGTCTTACCTAGTATATCCTTGACATACTGAAGCATGTCAGGAAGGCATCTGTTAATTATAGTAACCCACTGTATTACAGCCCAGTGGAAACTAAGATAACTGATATATCGAAGGATAAGATAAGATAAGATTTCGTTCGGATTTTTAACCCCGGAGGGTTAGCCACCCAGGATAACCAATTCTAAAGACGAGTGCCCTAAGACCAACAATGGACTTGTAATATTGTATTCATTCTTACACTGTGCAAAAATCCAACACAAATAGCAACATAAACAAGTTTGCCGATGACACTAAAACAGGCCATCAAATATTGAGGACACTAGAGCACTACAGGAAGATCTGCATGGATTAATGTTATGGTTGGAGAAACAGCAGATGTGGTTTAATACTAATGTAAGGTTTTGTTCCTGGGAAACTAAAATAACTATGGCTCCTACAGACTAAACAATGTGGATCTCAATCAAGCTGAATCCAAAAGACGATTTTTATGATGTGGGACGTTAAACCTGTTGGTCTTTAGTTCTTTAACTAGTGCTTTGCTGCCACCTTTATGGAGTGGGGCTATATCCGTTGTTTTCAGCGACTGCGGAATCTCGCCTGTGTCTATACTCCTTCTCCATAGCATACTTAGGGCTCATGAAAGGGGTTTCTTGCAGTTCTTAATGAACACAGAGTTCCACGAGTCTGGGCCTGGGGCTGAGTGCATGGGCATGTCGTCGATGGCTTTCTCAAAGTCTAGTGGATTTAGGGTTATGCCAGAAATCTGGCATTTACTGACAAGGTTTTGAGGCTCATTCACGAAAATAATTATATGGATTGTCTGTCTTTAGACTATGTAAAGTAAAAAGACACAAGTGCAACTAATGTGACATTTATTGTGGCAACGTTTCGCTCTCCAGGAGCTTTATCAAGCCATTACAAACAATATGTATGTATAATGTTCGCCAAGACCGTAGTCCTGGCACGGGTCTCAATCTTGCGATGACCCGTCTCTGGCTCCCGAGGGAGAAAGGTTTCTACAATGATGCGACATATGCTGTTCAAGCACTCTTCTGGTCAGTTCAACTGGTGCATCTCATAAGCGACAACACCGTATGTACTCCTAACTGTGGACACTAGCGAGGAGGAGGATATGTCGTTATCACAGGTAACAGCTTGTCTGGTTCGTTGACTCCATGGTACACTAGTGTGGCCGCAGTCATCTCTGGGTCCTCTTCGGGAGGGAATATCACTCCTAGTTGCCTGCGGAGTGTCTCAGTAACTTCGCACTCCTGAAGATAGTGTGTTAGGGGCCGCTGGACAACGTGCTGACAGTACTGGCACATCTCCTCCTCAGCCTTGTCTACCATCATCTTGGCTGTGGGAAAGCCCAAACGAAGCCGATGGATGGCGGTACACTGCGCTCTGGACCAGCTTCTATCATATGGAGGGGATTCTCCCTGAGTCGCTGCTCGGTACCACTGTTGAGATGGGGTATCACCTAAGACCTCCCCCATAAGTTTCATGGCTCTGGCAGCCACCAGTTTGGTCTGTCGTAGGCTGATTGGGACAGTAATCCCAACATGTGGATAGTCTGTTGCTGCCTTGGCTGCATCATCTGCCGCCTCATTTCCCCGGATGCCAGCATGGCTGGGGATCCAGTTCAATGTCGATCTGTTACCCTGAACTTCTAAGGCTGTCATTATGCTCAGGATCGATGTGATGAGGTGAACATTGTCCTGTGGTTGAGGATGGGAGAGGGCATTGATTGCAGACGTGGAGTCAACATGTATGACAGGTCGGAGTCGATGTCGTAGGGCATGTGACAATGCCTGCTGAATCGCCACCAACTCAGCTTGAAGGATCGTGCAGTGGTCAGGGAGTCGCCAGCCTTGTGTGTGACCATTGTGGTACAGTCCAGCTGCTGCTCTCTTCCTGTCAGGGTCGACAGAACCATCTGTGAAATACACTGCACATGGACACAGAGGGTATATAAAGGCTCGGAGTGAGGTGTAATACTAGTGAGGTACCATTTCGATGTTCACTAGTGGTAGTAGTAGTAGTGGTAGTGACAAAAGTAATACAATATGGTAGAGCAATTAATTCGTACATGAGTTAAAAGATATAAAAGCTATTACTTGGGTAACATAAAAATAGGTTGGACAAATATAGACTGGAATGAGGCAGCTTGTTTCAGTGTTCACTCTCTGTGCTTTGTGTAGTATAACAGGAGAGACTATGTGATGGCAGGGTTTACTGTTTTCAGGAGGATTCTTGCTAAGACTTCGGAGATGGTGAAGCTGCCGTTGTTTTGTTTAATTGTATTCGAAACAGCGATCAGTGCTGATTCGAGGCACTTGCGTCTGCGGAAATTAGTTTCTTTGATCACTAATTGGGCGTCTCTGAATCTCATGAGATGATTGGTGGAATTTCGGTGTTGTACACAGGCGTTGTTCAAGTTATCGTTCCTACATGCATAAATGTGTTCATTGAGGCGGGTGTGGAGGTTTCTGGCTGTTTCACCTACGTAAATCTTGTCACAGCCTCCACAGGGTATAGTGTAAACTCCTGCATTGACTGGTTCGTGGTGCTTGGATTTTGTCCTGGTTATATCCTTTATTGAAGTGCTAGAAGCGATGGCGACTCTGGTGTTAGCTTGTGAAAGTACTTTTGAGACGTTCAGTGCAACCTGGCTGTTGGGAAGAATTATAACTTTGCTGGGAGTGGTGTTGATGCGTTGATGCGTCGATAATTCTACCAACTTTATTGTCTTTAGACTAATTATGATACACATATATAATATGATTATACATATATGAAAAGCAGGGGTGTCACTAGCACGTTAAGAGACAATACAATAAGTGTCAGGGGCCAGAGACTGTTCAACTGCCTCCCAGCATACATAAGGGGGATTACCAATAGACCCCTGGCTGTTTTCAAGCAGGCACTGGACAAGCACCTAAAGTCGGTACCTGACCAGCTGGGCTGTGGTTCGTATGTTGGATTGCGTGCAGCCAGCAGTAACAGCCTGGTTGATCAGGCTCTGATCCACCAGGAGGCCTGGTCACAGACCGGGCCGCGGGGGCGTTTACCCCCGGAACTCTCTCCAGATAAACTCTCTCCAGATATTTATATATATATATATATATATATATATATATATATATATATATGGCCTTTGTTGAGAATGAGTGGGGAGAGAAAGGGTGGGAGGGGGAAAGAAGCAAAGGGGGAGGTAATAAGGGAGGTCTACCTACCTGGAGAGTAGGTACAGGAGGAAATAAGGGGCAGGGGAGGAAAGAAGGAGCAGGGGAATAAAGAGGTGGGGAGGAAAGGAGCGAGGGAGGAAAGAAGGGGGCAGCAGAGTAAGAGGTGGGAAGTAAAAGATGGCCTGGGGAAAGGAACTGGGAAGGAAAGAAGAGGGCTGGGGAGGAAAGATGAGAACTGAGGAGGAAAGAAGAGGGCTGGGGAGGAAAGATGAGAACTGAGGAGGAAAGAAGAGGGCTGGGGAGGAAAGATGAGAACTGAGGAGGAAAGAAGAGGGCTGGGGAGGAAAGATGAGGGCTGGGGAGGAGAGAAGAGGGCTGGGGAGGAAAGATGAGAACTGAGGAGGAAAGAAGAGGGCTGGGGAGGAAAGATGAGAACTGAGGAGGAAAGAAGAGGGCTGGGGAGGAAAGATGAGAACTGAGGAGGAAAGAAGAGGGCTGGGGAGGAAAGAAGAGGGCTGGGGAGGAAAGAAGGAGCAGGGGAGTAACAGTGATGGGAAGTAAAAAGATTGTATTTGTATCATTATTGTATTTGTATCATTATTGTATTTGCATCATTATTGTATTTGCATCATTATTGTATTTGCATCATTATTGTATTTGCATCATTATTGTATTTGCATCATTATTGTATTTGTATCATTATTGTATTTGTATCATTATTGTATTTGTATCATTATTGTATTTGTATCATTATTGTATTTGTATCATTATTGTATTTGTATCATTATTGTATTTGTATCATTATTGTATTTGTATCATTATTGTATTTTTATCGTTATTGTATTATAAAGCCAAGACAACAGTGCACAAGCTCACAATATAGGTAATATAATTCTTGACTTCATTTGTATCATTATTGTATTTGTATCATTATTGTATTTGTATCATTATTGTATTTGTATCATTATTGTATTTGTATCATTATTGTATTTGTATCATTATTGTATTTTTATCGTTATTGTATTTGTATCATTATTGTATTTTTATCGTTATTGTATTGTAAAGCCAAGACAACAGTGCACAAGCTCACAACATAGGTAATATAATTCTTGACTTCATTTCAAGATGTACCTTAAGATTGTTGCACATTTCTGGTCTCTGTATTGCACTGAAAAACATAGAAATGGGTATCTTTCTTGCAAAGATAGCCTGAAGGAACTGAATTTGCATTCAGGAAAGACATAGAATTAAAGTCTGAAGTGTACAAAAGACAGGAATTAATAAGGGGGCTGTAAATAATGTGCTGAAAATATCCATTCAAGACAGTACTTGCAGCACGGAATTCAAGACAGTACTTGCAGCACGGAATTCAAGACAGTACTTGCAGCACGGAATTCAAGTTGAGGAAATTTGGATTTAGTCAGGATGTTGGGAAGTTCTGGTTTAGCAACAGAGTTGTACATGGTTTAACAAACTTTCAGGAAGTATCAGTGAAGCCAGAACCTTGGATAGATTTAAATTAAGATCGGACAAGTACATAAATAGATGTGGGGGTGGACGTGAGTTAGACTTGCCTAGCATGGGTCAGCAGGCCTAGAGTAGTGTTCCTTCAGTCTTGTGTTCTCGCTTTCTTGTTCTTAATCTTACATGTTGGTGAAATGCTAAGACAGTATTTGTTATTCAGCGCAAGCACAAAGTTGTGGAGGCTGGATCCTCCGTCCGTTAATTGTGAGTCGGGCACGCTAGACTGTCAGGCTGAGGGAAGAAGTGACTGCCTTCCTGTGTTCGTGTGTTCTTTTATGTATTAACCAAGTCTCTCTACACTTTGTCTACTCCAATTTAATAGGCTACCTCGAAGGTGGTGGCCCCAGACAACATCTCTGTGTCGTGAGGGAGCAGATGCACTGTGTCTGCCGCTAACAAATAGGCCAACTACCTGAGGTGTGGAAGATTTTAAGAAGACAGGCAGCATTAAATTACAGACCAGTGTCACTGACATGTATAATATGTAAAGTCATGGAGAGGATTATCAGGAGAGAATGGTCGAGCTTATATACAAAAACCAGCACGGTTTCAGGGATGAGAAATTCTGTCAAAAACCTCCTTAAGTTCCAAGACAAGGTAACTGTAGAAAAACAGGAGAGAGAGAGAGAGAGAGAGAGAGAGAGAGAGAGAGAGAGAGAGAGAGAGAGGGAGAGAGAGAGAGAGAGAGAGAGAGAGAGAGAAGTGGGTAGATTACATATTCTTGAGCCGAAAGAAGACTTTTCGACATAGTACGGAACAAGAGATTGGTACAAAAGCTAGAGCAGGCAGGAATGGCAGGAAAAACACTGCAGTGCATCAGGGAATATCTGACAGGAAGGAAACAACGAGTGATGTTGTGACAAGGTGTCAGTGGGCGCATGTGTGTGTGTGTTGAGTGGGGTTCCCCATTGGTCAGTCCTGGGGACGGTGCTGTTTCTTGTATATGTGAATGACGTGACGGAAGGGATATATTCAGAGGTGTCTCTGTTAGCAGACCACCAGAAATGGTTAATGATCAGGTAAAACTACAAAGGGATCTGGACGGGCTGCAAACATGGTTCAGTAAAAGAGGAGAGGGGCAATTAAGAAATCAATATACTCAGTTAGAGAAATATAAAAGGAAATAAGAAAAGCAAAAAGAGATTATGAGGTTAAAGTTGCAAGAGAATCGAAGACTAACCCAAAAAGATTCTTTCAGGTATACAGAAGTAAGATTAGGGACAAGAAAGGCCTCTCAAACGTTACTCGGGTCAGCTCACAGACAGTGATAAAGAAATGTGTAGAATTTTTAACACATATTTCCTCTCAGTTTTTACACAGGAAGATACTAGCGATATTCCAGAAATAATATATATGTAGAACAGGACGATAGTTAGCTATGCACGATTAGGGTCACAAGTGACATGGTCCTTAGACAAATAGATAAATTAAAACCTAACAAATCCCCAGGCCCTGATGAACTGTATGCAAGGGTTCTAAAGGAATGTAAAGAAGAGCTTAGCACACCTTTGGCTAATCTTTTCAACATATCACTACAAACTGGCATGGTGCCAGATAAGGGAAGATGGCAAATGTGATACCTATTTTCAAAGCAGGTGACAGGTCCTTAGCTTCGAACTATAGACCAATAAGCCTAACCTCCATAGTGGGAAAATTTATTTAATCAATAATTGCTGAGGCAATTCATAACCATCTTGAAAAGCATAAATTAATCAATGAATCTCAGCATGGTTTTACAAAGGGGCGTTCTTGCCTTACGAATTTATTAACTTTTTCACTAAGGTATTTGAGGAGGTAGATCATGGTAATGAATATGATATTGTGTATATGGACTTCAGTAAGGCTTTTGATAGAGTCCCGCATCAGAGACTATTGAGGAAAATTAAGGCATACGGAACAGGAGAAATTTTTTCCTTGATAGAGGCATGGTTGGCAAATAGGCAGCAGAGAGTTTGTATAAATGGGGAGAAATCAGAGTGGGGAAACGTCACGAGTGGTGTTCCACAGGGATCAGTGTTGGGCCCCTTGTTATTCACAGTCTACATAAACGACATAGATGAGGGAATAAATAGAGACATAAGCAAGTTTGCCGACAACACCAAAATAGGCCGTAGAATTCATTCTGACGAGGACATTAGAACACTCCAGGAAGATTTGAATAGACTGATGCAGTGGTCGGAGAAGTGGCAGATGCAGTTTAACATAGACAAATGCAAAGTTCTAAACATTGGACAGGAAAATAACCATGCCACATATAAGCTAAATAATGTAGATCTTAATATTACTGATTGTGAAAAGGATTTGGGAATTCTGGTTAGCGGTAATCTAAAACCAGATCAACAGTGCTTAAGTGTTTGCAATAAAGTGAACAGAATTCTTGGCTTCATTTCAAGAAACATAAATAATAGGAGTCCTCAGGTTGTTCTTCATCTCTACATATCCTTGGTTAGGCCTCATCTAGATTATGCTGCACAGTTTTGGTCACCGTATTACAGAATGGTTATAAATGCACTGGAAAACGTACAAAGGAGGATGACAAAGTTGATCCCATGCATCAGAAATCTTCCCTATGAGAATAGACTAAGGGCCCTGAATTTGCACTCTAGAAAGGCGTAGAATTAGGGGGGATATGATTGAGGTGTATAAATGGAAGACAGTAATAAATAGTGGATGTAAATAGCATGCTAAAAATATCTAGCCTGGATAGGACTCACAGCAATGGCTGTAAACTGAAAAAAATCAGATTCATGAAGGATATAAGAAAGCACTGGTTTGGTAATAGAGTTTTCGGTGAGTGGAACAAACTCCCCTGTACAGTTATAGAGGCTAAAATGTTGTGTAGTTTTAAAAATATGCTAGATAAATACATGAGTGGTTGTGGGTGGGTGTGAGCTGGACCTGACTAGCTTGTGCTACTAGGTCAGATGCCGTGCTCCTTCCTTAGGTGAATGTGACCTGACCTGACTAGGTTGGGGCATTGACTTAAGCCGGTTGGAAACTTGGACCTGCCTCGAATGGGCCAGTAGGCCTGCTGCAGTGTTCTTTCTTATGTTCTTAAATGGCTCCTGGAGTTTAACTCCACCAAGTGCAAAGTCATGAAGCTTGAGGATGGGCAAAGAAGACCGCAGACGGAGTACACGTTCGGTGATCAAAAGGTGCAAACTTCATTCAGAAAAGAAGGATCTTGGGTGAGCATCATTCCGAACACATCTCCTGATGCTCACATCAACCAAATAACTGCTGCAGCATGTGGGTGCATGGCAAACCTAAGAATAGTGTTTCGGCATTTAAGTAGCCATTCACGACACTATACCGTGTGGTGAACGGCCATATTGGAGTATGGAGCACCAGTATGGAGCCCATACCTGGCCAAGCACGTCAGGACATTAGAGAAAGTGGAAAAGTTTGCAACAAAACTAGTTCCAGAGCTAAGGGGTATGTCCTGTGAGGAGAGGTTAAGTGAACACAGCTTGACGACAATGGAGGACAAGAGGGATAGGGGCACATGATAGCGACATATAAAATACTGAAGGGAATTGACAAGGTGGACAGGATGAGAATATTTAAGGGACTGAATACAGGAATAAAGGGATACAACTGAAGGTAAAACTCCTGTAAGTCATGGGGGTGTTAGGAAGTATTTCTTCAGCCTTAAAGTTGTCAGGAAATGGAACAATTTAGAGAGTGAAGTAGTGGAGGCAGGATCCATACATAGCTTTAAGAAGAGATACGATAAAGCTGATGGAGCAGTGAGAGAGTGGGCCTAGTAGTGACAAGCGAAGAGGTGGAGCCAGGAGTTATGACTCGATACCTGCAATATTAAAAGCCGTTCGTGCCTTCCCTCTCTCACCCAGCTCAACAACGCCATAAAGGCGCACACTATGTACGACGCCTCAGTACTGTGACGAGAACTCATAAATGTGTCTTGAATACTCAATGAGTTCATCAGCTAATGAGAGTGAGCTACATGACGCATCTTTCTATATAGGGCCTCGTCTGTCACAGACACTCTGTTCTGTTGTGCTACGCGCCCACAGAACGAGTCCTGAATCTCATATTATCCCACACACTGCCCAAGGACTAAAGACTGACACGAAAGAATACCATATGTCCAGAGGCCAGACACTACAAGGAACCAGTAACGTCTCGTTGGTCACACAAGGTGTGTATCACACATTCTTCAATCTTCAACACCCACACACTCACCTCACAAGGACGACGTGAGAGGTTTAATCTCATCATGTGGTTAATAATGTTTCGCTGTGAGCCTTTTAGGTCGAAGTAGAACCTTTTAGGTTGGAGTAGAACCTTTTAGGTTGGAGTAGAACCTTTTAGGTTGGAGAAGAGCCTTTTAGGTTGGAGTAGAACCTTTTAGGTTGGAGTAGAACCTTTTAGGTTGGAGTAGAACCTTTTAGGTTGGAGTAGAACCTTTTTAGTTGCTGAGTAATTGTAAATCATATAATTAAAACAAATGTAAACTGCATTAATTTACTATTAGTACATCTAATACTACGACAGCTCTTACTACTAATGCTGCTGCTGCTGTTGCTGCTGCTACTGCTGGTGCTGCTGCTGCTGCTGCTGCTGTTGTCTCCCGAGGAAATTCATCTCTGCCAAAGGCATGATTTCACTACAGTTCAAAACTACAAATATCCCCACCCCTCCTCCAGAGTTCAGGCACTGTACTTTCCACCAGTTGCCCTAAATTCCTTCATAAATGTTATCTTACTCACTACAATAGCACATAATCATAAAAAAAAACACTTGGCTCCACTCCTATCTAACGTGCTGGATCAAAATGCCCGAACCACCTCAACAACCCCTCTTCATCGTCTGGATAATGCTTTTAGGAACCCCACTCCTCTAATCTCCAAGCTACGACATCTACAATGCATTTAGCCTCCTCCCTTCTTTGCCTCCATGGATAACTTTCTTTGTCTCTATGGATGCCTTAATGCACAACTCACCTTTTTCCTTCTCATTAGTTCTATGGTTCACTTCGTCTTTCATAGACATGTCTGTTGCCATGTCCATTCCCAAATATCTGAACACATTCACTTTCTCCATACTCTCCCTAATTATATCCAGTCTTTCATTACCTAACTTTTTTTTGTTACCATCACCTTCCTCTTTCCAATGTTTACATTTAATTTTCTTCTTTTACATACCTTTTCAGATTCGTCCAGCAACCTTTGTAACTTCTCTTCAGACTCTCCCAAGAGCACAGTGTCATCAGCAAAAAGCAACTGTGACAACTTCCACTTTGATTATGTATTTTCCAATCTCACACGTCTTCCTAATACCCCTGCAGTCACTTCTCTTACAATCCCATCGATAAATATATTGCAGTGACGTATGACCATTGTAGGTTTAGTGCTTAGTTATGGTTATAATAATATAAATATATTAACCATGTTGACATCTTGCATTTCTGTCTAAGGCCTACTTTTACTGGAAAATAATCTCTCTCCTACATACACTTATCTGAACCTCACTATCCTCGTAAAAACTCTTAACTGCTTTCAGTAGCCTACTGCCTATTCCATACACTTGCAACATCTGCCACACTGCTCCCCTACCTACCTTTTCATGTATTTTTACCCAAATCTATAAATGCAACAAAAACTTCTTTACCCTTACCCTGGTCTACACACTCCCTACCCTTCCTTGTTTGTCTGCGAATTTGCTCTCTGTTTTACCCTTAATTCTTTCAATAATGACTGCTATTCACCTTACCAGGTATACTGAACAGGCTTATTCTCCTATAATTCTTACACTCTCTTTTGTTCCCTTTGCCTTTAAATAGAGAAACTATGCATGCTCTCTGCCAATCCCTAAGTACTGGCCTTTCTCTTCTTTCATACAATGAATAAATACAAGCACCAACCACTCCCAAACTATATCTTCACCTGTTTTTAACATTTCTGTTTTGATTCCATCCATCCTAGTTACTGTACCCCCTTTCATTTTACTCACAGCCTTACACACCTTCCCCCCCATACTCACATCTGGTTCTTCCTCACTCCTAAAAGATGATATTCCTTCATGGCCAATGCACGAAATCATAGCTTCTCTATCTTCATCAACATTTAATAGTTCCTCAGAATATTCCCTCCATCTTTCCGATACCTTCAACTCCCTTTTCGTTTTTTAACTGTCAAATTCATTCCCTCACTAAATTTTCTCAAATTATTAATCTCACTCCAGAACTTTTCCTTATTCTCAATAAAATTTGTTGACAGCACCTCACGCACTCTTAACTCTTTTTTCTCTCCATATACTCTTCCCTCCTTATATCACGTCTTTGTAAAAACCTCTCCTATTCTATCTTTTTCTCTCTTACCACTCTACCTCATTCCACCAGTCGCTACTCTTCTCTCCCGCACCCACCTTCCTATATCCACAAGCTTCTGCTGAACACTCGAACATTGCATTCATAGATCTACTGCATATCTCTTCAGCCTCATTGTCTATACTCTCACTAGCCCATCTTTCAACCAAGGGTTACTTATATCTTACCCTATCTCCTATAGTTTATAAACCTTCACCTCTTTCTGATTCTATTATCCTTGTATCCCATCTACCTTTTACTCTCACTGTAGCTACAACAAAAAATGATCTGATATATCTGTTTCCCCCTCTATAAACATGCACATCTTGAAGTCTACCTATCCAACAAACTATAGTCATTACTCCCTATATCATATCCTATATACATATCCTCTCTTAAAATACGTATTACCTATTAACAAACTTCTTTCTATACAGAGTTCAATCGATGGCCCCAATTATCATTTACCCTTGCACCTCAAACTAACAACGCCTGTGGAAAATACTGTATATATTTTCCAGAAATTCAGTATTTATATGTAAATAGATGGCCATACTGCATTTAATAATATTTATGTCATAGAAAACGGAAAGCCTGCGTCTGCGCAGAAGGAAACTCGCCATCTTGGTTTTGAATTTTGTACAAACGTTGGTGTAATGGGAAGAATTTTTCGTGCTCTAGAGGTTAAAATTGGGCTGACACCTCTCAAATAGGAGGCGAAATTGGTGGATGTGCATTCCTGCATAACTTGAGATATCAGACAACTGGACAAGACAGCTCCAGGAACCTCAGATAAGCTCTCTAGATTTGTGTGTAATTCTGGCCAGCATTATTTTCATAGATTTAGTAAAAGTGAGGTTTTCTGAGTATGATACACATTAATCTCCAGTCAAATTGGTGAGTGTTATGATTAAGATATATTCTCCTTCTGTTATATAAATGTGTGTATATACTATAATCCTTTTTTAATTTTAATATACAGTCCACAAATTTATATATTTACCATCATTCCTGGTGTATGTATATTTCATTAATAATTAATAGGTCCAGAGCAACTTGTGGATATGACAGTGGTAGGTATCGAAGGAGGACATTTTTTGCGACCTAGGTGTCCCAAATTCCTACTTGTCTATTAACACTGATAAATAATAATTATCTTTGTTATTTACTCTATGTACATAATGAGTTACATACAGATAAATGCAATTTTCCACATTTAATTTGCCCGTTGGTCCTTCTTGAACCGGAGGTAATTAGTGAAGTCATTAATTAGTTAATTACTTAATAATTATATGTGAAATGACAGAAGGAGATGGATGTTAAATTCACAAATTTACTTAATGTGTAGTGGATTATAATTATTACAATATTAATTTTGATAAGTCAAGTCTGGCTAAGTTTATATTAATTTGTATAATATTAATTTGATAAGACAATTCTGGCCAAGATTTGTATCAGTGTATGTGTAATTGATAAGAAAAGTGTGTCTAAAGATTATAATGTGTATAATATTAATTTTGCTATGCCAAATTCTGGCAAGGATTTATTAATTTGTATAATATTAATTTTGATAAGCCAAGTCTGGCTAAAGGTTTGTTTGTATTAATGTACATTTGAAGTTTATATTATTTTCTTACATGTAATTGCTAAGCTCAAGTAGCTAGGATTTATTCAAAGGTAAGTTGTATCAGTGTTGTAAGTTGTAATCAGTGTTCTTAATAAAGTTGAATTTAATACATTGCATCATGGCTGAAAATGAGGAAATTAATATAGAAGACAAACATATGGAATATAAAGTAAAGAAAGCATCACTACAGGCTAGAAAAGTTCATGTAACCAAGGCATATAATAAGTGCTTGGAATTAATGAATCAAGAAACTGTGAATACTGATGATTTAAAATTGTATTTAGATGCTCTAGGAAATAGATATGATTCATACAAATTATATTACAACAAATATGAAGGAGATTTATTAGTAAACTGTGTAGATGAGACTGAAATAAATCTCATGATTAATCAGTATTATGAATTAGAGGAAAAGATTCTTGTAAAAGTCAGGCCTTGAATAAATTAAAATGTGTAAACCAGGCAGTTGGTCAGTCTGCTCCAACAAATAATATGTCTTTGCCAAAACTCCCAGAACTATGTTTACCTGTATTTAATCCTGGTGAAAATTGGGAGGAATTTTGGTAAATTTTTAAAGCAGCTGTGCATGACAGGAGTGACCTAGCCTGTGTAACTAAATTATTTTACCTCAAAGGACAGGTAAGAGGAGATGCTCACATACTCATACAAGCCTTTCCCAATGTAGATGATTCTTACAAGGAAGCAGTTGACTTGTTGAAGGTAACTTAAGGTAATATAGAACAAAGTAGGTTGGATCTAGTGAATATCATTGTTAATTTAAAATCTCCAGATCACACAAAGGTTTACAGCAGTTTAGAGTTAAACTGGAGAGCACTCTCAAAACTTTAAGTAATAAATATAATCTGAAGGAATCAGACTGGTTATTGAGTGCCATGGTACAGAATAAATTAAACTTTAAAACACTTGAATGGCTCTCGAACAAATATCACAAGGGTTATTTTGGTCTGGAGGAAATAAGACTAGGTCTACAAGAATTAATGTGCAGTTGCAGACCAGCCTACTAACTCATTTTAAAGATGCAACACATAATAACTCTGAGGTATCTGTCAAGTTTCACAAAGGAAAAAATTATCCCAATGTTGTTAATCAAAATTCATTTCCTAAAAAGAGTTGCATAGGAGCATATCAAGTAGCAGGAATCAGAAATAATGATTCTCCACAAGGTAAGAAGAATAAGTACCCTCCTAAGAGTAGCCCAGTTAATAAGAAACCAGTCAAAGAAAAGAGAGATTGTCTCTTCTGCAAGGGCACTCATTTTTCTAAGAATTGCAATGCATACAATTCATGGAATGATAAAGTTGAAAGATTGGAGGAACTTAACAGATGCATCAGGTGTTTGGGTAATCACAATGTAAAGGATTGTTATGCCAAATTAAACTTCTGTTATCAATGTCACAAAGGAAGACACCATATAGTCATGTGTAAAGGTCTATATGATAACGTTGATAATAATGATAATGTTGACAATCCTGACACAACAGTAGCTAATGTAAAAATTGCTGCTAATGTTAATAATGATGGTTTTGCTGAAGTAGCCTTACCTGTGTTACAGGTAAAAATTGATGATGAAAGGCATAAATCAAAAAATATAAATGCATTATTAGACCAGGGATCCCAGTGTACTTTCATAAAACGTAAATGTCTTGATGATATGAAAGTACAGATGGGAGATCCCACAACTTTAAAATTATCTGATTTTCTCTCGGATAAAAGGGTTCAATTGTATGACACTGTTTATGTAACTGTCAGGTTGGGCAATGAGAAAAAACGTGTTTATGCAGTAATTGTAGATAGACTTCCAGAAAAAATATCTACAGTAGGGCTTAGTAAAGCTACAGAAAGACTTTCACATAATGTAAATTTAGCACCTTCTGGGGTAAGTGGTGATTCTGTAGGCCCAATAAATATTTTGATAGGTAGTGACTATTATGCCTCCTTTGTAAAGGGTATGGTAAAGAAATGTGGTGTCACCCTTTTGAAGACTGCAGGAGGCCATGTAATGTATGGTAGGATTCCTCGTAATAATAATTCATGACTAGAGGAAACTACAAATACCATAACTGTGTGTCTTACTCATGAAATCGTACCCCAGTATAATTCTTTCATAGAGGATGATGTTGAGCCAGTGCATAAATTGTGGGAATTAGACAGCATTGGAATAAATGTAAATGAAGAAAGTCCAGACGATTCTTTTACTCAGGAGCAATACCTGAGAGATGTAAAATTTGAATCTGGACAATACTGGGTACGACTTCCATGGAGACTGAACCATCCAGAATTGCCCACTAATTACAGAATGGCATATGGACAAAGGCTCAGCTCCGCAAACTGAGTAAGACACCAGAATTGTTAACTGCCTATAATGATATAATTGCTGAGCAGTTAATTAATAAATTTATAGAAGAGGTACCTCCTGAGCAAGCCAAAATTTATGGTCACTATTTGCCACATCACGGAGTGAAGGAGGATTCTAAGACCACTCCTTTGAGGATTGTGTTTAATTGTAGTGCCAAGAGTAACAAAAATGTACCTAGTTTAAATGACTGATGACAGGTCCGTCGTTGACGGAAAATTTAGGAGATATCTTATTAAATTTCAGAGTAAAGAATTATGCCTTTACGGCTGACATAAGTAAAGCTTTCCTGAGAGTGGGTTTACAGGAGGCTGACCGGGATTGTACCCGCTTCTTATGGCCTGAGAATCCTATTGACCCACTTAGCCCACTGAAAACCTTTTGCTTTAGGAGCGTATTATTTGCTGCTACATCCAGTCCGTTCCTAATTCAAGCAACGATAAATGCACACCTTAAATGTACAGGAAGTCCATTGAGTAAAGTAATGAGCAAACAATTTTATGTGGACAATTTCCTGGGTGTGACGTCAACTGAAGAGGAACTGTTAATGACTTATGGAGAGGCTAATAAAATAATGCAAAGTGCAAATATGCCTCTTAGAGAATGGAATAGCAATTCGTCCAAATTGAAGGACAAAATAAGTAAAGATTACCCTGGAGATGAAGTGCCAAAATGTAGTAATGTATTGGGTTTAACTTGGGATACTGAGAGAGATTTGTTAATGTTAAAACCTAATAATTACAGTATGCCCAATAAATTAACTAAGAGAGTTTTGCTTGCTAAAGTTTCCAAATATTTTGATCCACTAGGTTTAGTGTCACCCCTTACTGTAAGAGGGAAATTATTAATACAGGAAGCATGGAAACTTAAATGTGCTTGGGATGAAATTCTACCTGAGGAATTCATTAACAGGTGGGATGAATTAATTGGTGATTATGAGAAAATTCCAATGTTGGAGTTCCCACTCCAGGAGGCCAATCCAAATGGAAAAAATGTACTCCACATTTTTTGTGATGCTTCAAAATTGGCATATGGAGCAGTTGCTTACCTTCAGTGTAATAGTGATATTTCTCTTGTTATGTCTAAGGCTAAAGTGTCTCCAATTAAATCATGCACCTTGCCTCAGTTGGAATTAACAGCCATTTATGTAGGTGTCAAATTAGCTAATTATATAAGAAATAAGTTGCAGGAGATAAATATTAGTGACACTGTAATTTGGTCTGATGATGAGGTATCCTTACAATGGATTCATAATGGAAACAGTAAAATTGTGTACGTACAAAACAGTCACTGAAATTAATCAGATGCAAGAGAAGTATAATAGTTTGGGTCAGCATATGTTAACATTTAATCATATACCTGGTGAGGAGAATCCAGCTGATTTCTTGTCTCGAGGTTTACCTTATGCTAAATTTGTAAATTATGTATCATGGTTTAAAGGACTGAGCTGGTTGGTAAATAAAGCAAATTGGCCTGTACAAAAGGCATATATTGCTCCTGTTGAAATTACTGTGACCACCACTCGAATAGTTTGTCCTTTATCCATTGATATAAATAAGTATTCTTCTTTACCCAAACTGATCAATGTAACTAAGTTGGTGTTTGAATTTCTAAACAAGATAAATATTTCATATAAGTTTTCACATCCTCTTGAATATTGGATAAAGAGGGTACAGGAGGAAATCTATGGAAATGAGATTGAATTGATGATGGAAAGAAAAATTGTGAAAGGTTCCATAATAGAGAAATTGGGGCTGTATTTAGAGAACAGTGTAATAAGGTTCAGAGGTAGGTTACAAAATGCTGAATTGGGTGATTATGCTAAACACCCTATCTTACTGCCCAAAACTCATCATCTAACAAATTTAATTGTTCTAAATGCCCATAAAAATGTAATGCATGGTGGTGTACAAGATACCTTAAATTGTATTATGGAAACTTTCTGGATTCCACAAGGACGGCAAAGTATAAAAAGGGTGATTAAATCTTGTGTAATATGTCGCCGTGAGGATATCAGATCGTATATGTACCCAGGTCCTCCACCATTGTCAAATGAGCAATTTGAGTCGTTTAGCAACGAATTCTGGCCGGCCGCAGTGTAGAAAATACTGTACATATTTTCCAGAAATTCAGTATTTATATGAAAATAGATGGCCATACTATATTTAATAATATTTATGTCATAGAAAACGGAAAGCCTGCGTCTGCGCAGAAGGAAACTCGCCATCTTGGTTTTGAATTTTGTACAAACGTTGGTGTAATGGGAAGAATTTTTCGTGCTCTAGAGGTTAAAATTGTGTTACCTCTCAAATAGGAAATGAAATTGGTGGTTGTGCATTCCTGCATAACTTGAGATATCAGATGACTGGACAAGACAGCTCCAGGAACCTCAGATAAGCTCTCTAGATTTGTGTGTAATTCTGGCCAGCATTATTTTCATAGATTTAGTTAGAGTGAGGTTTTCTGAGTATGATACACATTAATCTCCAGTCAAATTGGTGAGTGATATTGAGATATATTTTCTTTCTGTTATGTAATTGTGTATATATATATATATATATATATATATATATATATATATATATATATATATATATATATATATATATATATATAACCATTTATTATTTTTAGTCCACAAATTTATATATTTACCAGTGTTCCTGGTGTACGTATATTTCATTTAATTAATAGGTCCAGAGCAACTTGTGGATATGACAGTGGTAGGTATCGAAGGAGGACATTTTTGCGACCTAGGTGTCCCAAATTCCTACTTGTCTATGTAACATTGATAAATAATAATTATCTTTGTTATCATTTACTGTTATGTACACAATTAGTTACATTCAGATAAATGCAATTTTCCACAACACCCTCTACAACAGTTTTTTTCTGCTTTAGCATTAAGGTTCCCCACCACAATTACTCTAACTTAGTTCAAAAACACTCTTAGTACTTTCTTAACGTTTCCAAAAATCTCTCTCCTCTCTATACTCCTCTGTTCTCCAGGTTCATCAACACTACGTATTTAGGTACACACAAATACTCACAATGAGCGATAGCTGGATATACACTTGTCAATCTTAATACAAAGCATCAACTACTAAGACTCTCACATTCCTAAATCAACCTGCTAGGAAACTCTCAGACCTCCTGAAGAGATATATAGTGTATAGCGTAACATGCTACGTTTGGAATATTTGCCTTTTCGTGCCGGCATGAGGCTAGTGTATTAGTTATCAAATCATTAAGACTTTTTCCCAGAACTGATAAGTCTTCCTCATTAACATAAAAAAAATGGGCAAAACAGATAAGATTTTCTTCGGATTTTTAACCCCTGAGGGTTAGCCACCCAGGATAACTCAAGAAAGTCAGTGCGTCATCGAGGACTGTCTAACTTATTTCCATTGTGGTCCTCAATCTTGTCCCCCAGGATGCGACCCACACCAGTCAACTAACACCCAGGTACCTATTTTTCTGCTAGGTGAACAGGGCAACAGGTGCAAGGAAACGCGTCGAAATGTTTCCACCCGCCGGGAATCGAACCCGGGCCCTCCGTGTGTAAAGCGAGAGCTTTAGCCACCAGGCGACTGGGCCACACAAGTTCTACACTGACAGTGAAAGCACCTAAAGCCACGGTGAATAAGCAAACTGAAGTAACAGTTCTGACGGTCAGAGTAATTATCAGTGACTAGAAAATCACCGTCAGTGTTGCTGACACTGCTCAACCACTGAAGGAAAAGAACCCACCTCTCAACCACTGAAGGAAAAGAACCCACCTAGAGGACTTGGAGGTCTGCTACCATAGTAGCTAAATTAAGTGACAGATCTCTCCCAAGAAGGCTGAAGTTTCGTCCTGTACCGCATTCGTATGTTATTTAACAGTTCACATCTTAATTTAAAATTAACCTCAACAGTCATTTACAGTGTCTTAACATTTAGAACAGGAAATGGGAAAAAGTTGGATGAAGTATTAGTGGTGGCAGATTCCATACATAATTTTAAGAATAAGTATCATTACGAACATGACGATGATTGGCTGCTGATTAATAAGGACCAATGAGGAAACCGGAACCGCCGCTTCAAACTCTGAGCCGGGACTGACTCAGCCAATAGGGCGGTTACCAGCAGCTGCAAGTTGCTAATTGGTGGTGTTAGGTGTGATGGAATAATTTGTCACTCTGATTGGTTATGAATTAATCATAGAAGGTTCTGCCATACAAGGCAGAGAGGAAAAGCAGATGCAGGGTCAGTTGTCAGGGAGTCAGACAGCAGTGAAGTACCCATGTGCACTGACCAGGGTGTCAGTGCTGAAGATATGTACACAAATAACCCGCACTCTCCTATGTGCGGGTTATTTGTGTATTGTTCCAGTCACGGTATTGTCTTTTTTTATCTTTCTTGAAGATATGTAATTATTGTTTTAAGAGACTGCAGACGTAATACAGAAATGAGTGCTGTGAGAAACTCGAGCAATAACACTGCGTCTACTAGGGACAGATTAGGAAAATCGCTGATTCTTTTAGATCATTTAGAAATTTTAGATCTTCAAGGTGCCCCGTGGCCTGGTGGCTAAAGCTCTCACTTCACACGGCGAGTGTCAGGGTTCGATTCCCGGCAAAGGGTAGAAATATTGGGTTTCTTTACACCGGTTGTCTATGTTCACCAATCAGTATAATGGGTACCTGGGTGTTAGTCGACTGGTGTGGGTCGCATCCTGGGACAAAATTGACCAAATTACCCGAAATGCTCTGCATGACAAGGGGCTTTCTATATAGTTGTATGTCATTGATGCCAACTAGGACTGTATACCTTGTACATGTACTTGTAGTAAATATTATTATTATTGGCTATATTTGATAGGGTTAGAATATGGGATATGTTACCTGGAGGTTATTCCGGAGATCAACGCCCCCGCGGCCCGGTCCATGACCAGGCCTCCCGCTGGATCAGGGACTGATCAACCAGGCTGTTACTGCTGGCCGCACGCAGTCCAACGTACGAGCCACAGCCCGGCTGATCCGGCATTGACTTTAGGTATCTGTCCAGCTCTCTCTTGAAGGCAGCCAGGGGTTTATTGGCAATTCCCCTAATGCTTGATGGGAGGCTGCTGAACAGTCTTGGGCCCCGGACGCTTATGGTGTTTTCCCTTAGTGTACCAATGGTGCCCCTACTTTTTATTGGGGGCATTTTGCATCGCCTGCCCAATCTTTTACTTTCGTTGGGAGTGATTTCTGTGTGCAGATTTGGGACCATTCCTTCCAAGATTTTCCAAGTGTAGATTATGATATATCTCTCCCTCCTGCGTTCCAACGAGTACAAGTCAAGTGCTTCCAAGCGTTCCCAGTAGTTAAGGTGCTTGACAGAACTTATACGTGCAGTAAAGGATCTCTGTACACTCTAGATCTGCGATTTCACCTGCTTTGAATGGAAATGTTAATGTACAGCAGTATTCCAGCCTAGAGAGAACAAGTGATTTGAAAAGGATCATCATTGGCTTGGCATCTCTCATTTTGAACGTTCTCATTATCCATCCTATCATTTTCTTTGCACGTGTGATCATGGCACTGTTGTGATCCTTGAAAGTGAGATCCTCAGACATTACTACTCCCAGGTCCTTTACATTATTTTTCCGCTCTATTGTATGGCCGGAGTCAGTAGTATACTCTGTTCTAGTTATTATCTCCTCCAGTTTTCTATAACGGAGTAGTTGGAATTTGTCCTCACTGAACATCATACTGTTTACCGTTGCCCACTGGAAAACTTTGTTTATATCTTCTTGGAGGTTAACCGCGTCCTCAGCAGATGACAGCCTCATGCAGATCCTTGTATCATCCGCAAAGGATGATACGGTGCTGTGATGTATATCTCTGTCTGTCTGAGAAAGCCTTTAAAAATGCATAGCGTATAACTCTATCTCCACTTATTCACTAGACTAAGCAAGCCATAGATCTAAGTAGTTTTAAGTGTCGCTCAGATTGTCAGCTACTAAAAGAGCGTTGAAATGAATTGTATTTTTCGGGAAAGCAATATAAACAAAGGATGTTTATGTGTTTATGTTCCCAACCCTAAGATACATCTTATTGGACTGTACTCGAATGCATGCTTCAAATCACATTTTGATTAGCTACTTTTAGTTTGGGATGGAACTATTTTGGTTGGCTTTAGGAGGGTTACTTGCTGGAGAGGGTTTAGAAAGACCTGAAATACTGTGGGTGGTAGAGAGCGAGGGAAGTAAGAGCCATAGGAGCTGTGTCTAAGTCTGGCAGATCCGGCTAAGAATGAATACAAGTCTATTTCATCCATTTCTGCCCCTTCTAATAATATTGTCACATTCTTTAATATACTAAGATTGTGTATTATAATACATCACAATAACTTAAAGAAATGCAAAGTGAATCGTATATAAAAGATAAATTTCAGTTTGTTTTTCTAATCCTCTTAACATGTCCTTGCCACTCCCTTGTGTATTTATACATATAATTTTTAATTACAATATTATATATTGTGTGGGAGAGAGAGGTGATAATAAAATGTGGAGAGTGGTGAAGAAATGTGAATAATTAACGTGTAGTCCGAGTGAAGGACATTAATTACTTGTTTAATTTTTAAGTCACTTACATAAGGACTTGATGGCTCCTCACCACCTGTCTGAATGTTTCAAGAAAAGTTGTGGCAGTGATAAAATATACCAACTGAAGATATAGAGCAACTTTTGTCTCTGGCTCATAAATGACAACCTTCAGTCGTACCTAACTGGAGAGTGTCGAGAGGGTCACCGCCCTCGCGGTCCAGTCCATGACCAGATCTAAGTACATCACAGCCTGATAGACCAGGCTGTTACTGCTGGCCGCACACAGGCTATTAGTAGCTTCCCTTATGTACGTAAGATGGGAAGCTGTTGGGCCCCTTACATTTATTATGTTCTCTAAACCATACCACGGGTGGGATTTGAACCCGCGGTCAGAGTCTCAAAACTCCAGACCGTCCCGACGGTCTGGAGTTTTGAGACTCTCTGACCGCGGGTTCAAATCCCACCCGTGGTATGGTTTGTTTGCAATCGTGTCATTACGATTTCGTGAGTCATTGTGTTCTCTCTCAGCGTACTCATGACACTCCTGCTTTTCAGTGGGTACATTGTATCATCTACCGAGCCTCTTGCTCTCGTAGGAAGTGATTTATGTGTACAGATTAAGGGCCAGTCCCTCTAGGATATTCCAGGTTAAAATTATGATGTATTTTTCTCTCTTTTATTCCAGAGAGGAAAGGTCAAAGCACTTCAAATGCTTCCAGTAATGAAGGTGCATGACTGAACTTACAAGTGCAGTGAAAGTTCTCTGTACATTCCCCAGGTCTGCAGTTTCGCCTGACTTAAAGGCTGTTAGTGTACATCAGTATTCTAGCCTAGGGAAAACAAGTGACTTAGAGATCATCACTGGCTTGGCATCCCTTGTTATAAAGGTTCTCATTATCCATCCAATCATATTCCTTGCGGCTGTGATAATGACTGTGTGTGTGTGTGTGTGTGTGTGTGTGTGTGTGTGTGTGTGTGTGTGTGTGTGTGTGTGTGTGTGTGTGTGTGTGTGTGTGTGTGTGTGTGTGTGTGTGTGTGCGCGCGCGCTGTGCTCTTTCTGATCCTTAAATAAATTAGTCAATGTTTTATTAAACTGTGTTTGTTGAGTTGTCATTCTACACACACACACACACACACACACACACACACACACACACACACACACACTCACGACACACACACACACACACACACACACACACACACACACACACACACACATGGTATGGTAGGGTTCAGCAGGCAAGGTGAAAGTGAATCCCGGGACGAGTTTATTAAGTGGCAGGGCCAGGAGCTAAGTCTCGACCCCCCTAGCCACAAATAGGTGAGTAAGATAAGATAAGATAAGATTTCGTTCGGATTTTTAACCCCGGAGGGTTAGCCACCCAGGATAACCCAAGAAAGTCAGTGCGTCATCGAGGACTGTCTAACTTATTTCCATTGGGGTCCTTAATCTTGTCCCCCAGGATGCGACCCACACCAGTCGACTAACACCCAGGTACCTATTTGCTGCTAGGTGAACAGGACAACAGGTGTAAGGAAACTTGTCGAAATGTTTCCACCCGCCGGGAATCGAACCCGGGCCCTCCGTGTGTGAAGCGGGAGCTTTAGCCACCAGGCCACCGGGCTAGGGGAGGAGCCGGGGAGAAGGGAGGAAGCACTGAAAGTGAATGAGTGAGACATCAGTACTCCCTTGTGAGTCATGGAAGATGAGTCAAGCTTGGAACCTACTGAGTCACGGTGGCGAATTGAACTGCAGATGCTGTTAGTAGAGGGAGGGAGGGGGTGGAGAGAGAGGGAGGGGGTGGAGAGGGAGAGGGTGGGGAGGGAGGGGGTGTGGGTCCGTGGGGAGAGAGGATGTTGGTCTGAGGGGAAGGAGGGAGTCGGATGGTGGGGTTGGAGGGAGTCTGGTGGAGGGGAAGGAAGGTGGGAGTCGATGGGAAGGGGAAGAGAAGAGAGGAAGCAAGAGTGAAGGGAAGGATTGAGGAAATTTTATGGGAACCTGGAGGTGTCTACCAGGACTCTACTTCATGGTGTCTACCAAGAGTCTACTTGGTGGTGTCTACCAAGAGTACTTGGTGGTATCTACCAAGAGTCTACTTGGTGTCTCCCAGGAGTCTGCTTGGTGTCTACCAGGAGTCTACTTGGTGTCTACCAGGAGTCTACTTGGTGGTGTCTACCAGGAGTTTACTTGGTGGTGTCTACCAGGAATCTACTTGGTGGTATCTACCAGGAGTCTACCTGGAGATGTCTACCAGGAGTCTAGTTGGAGATGTCTACCAAGAGTCTACCTGGAGATGTCTACCAAGAGTCTACTTGGAGGTGTCTACCAGGATATGTCTACCTGGAATCTACCTTGAGGTCCTTCAGTGGTCTAACCCTTGACCAGACCACCTGGTGGATCAGGGCCTGATCAACCAGGCTGTTACTGCTGGCCACACGCAATCCAACATACGAACCGTACAACCCATAATTTGGCAAGGTAGCTGCACACGTGTGTGCGTGGGTCCGGTTTCCTTAAGCGTTAAGGGTGGTCCCTAAAAGGGGAAAAACTGTGGAAAAGAACCAGTAATGCCGTGAATGGCTAATCTGTCGACTGTGATCAACACACGTGATCCTAGCATTCTTTAAGTGGAAATTAAACAAAATATTGTTAGTGCCAGGAACCCAGACTAAGCCCAGTGTTGTTGGGAAGCAGCAAGTGTTGCCACTCGAGGGAAGCAGTAAATTGTATTATTATTGTGTGAATTTGAAAAAACCTGGACTACCATTAAGAGTAACCATAGTGAAAGGAGTAGACTAGCTAGAAAAAACATGTATCACAAAAAAACTACTAACACTGAGAAATCAGCATGAAATAAACTGAAATGGAAGTGGAAAATTACCATAAGCCTAGCTGCCGTGAAAGTGATAAAACAATTCCAGTCCAGTGCAGTGAAATAGTGTATATCCTTTGTGATAACCAGTGTACAGCAGAGTGATAAAATAAAAGAAACAAAAAATTGTGAAGTGTGCAGTGTGGGACAATCTACTCGTCCTGGTGTGACAAGTGTACACACAAAGGTTTGAGTTACCACTTAAAATGAAATGACTAGGATACTAATATATAGTGGAAAGACCTGTGAGTCTAAATTGTCAGTGGAACAACTCAGGGATAGTGATTAAACATAATGGAAGTGTTTTTAAACTAAAATGTGGCATCGCATGCAAGAAGTGTCATGTACCCTGGGGTAGTGTGTTGCAGTCATATGTCTGGCAGGGCTACCAGGCAACCACACAGGCCCACCATATACCACAATAATAACACCATATACCTCACACTACAATAACCCAAACATGCACCTGACTTGTGTATGTGGGGTACTCTGGCAATATATCCAAATTGGAAAAGTCTGTGTGATGTTATACACCATAAATGTTTTTAATGCACTGTAAATCTCCGTATTAAATACATCCCGCATAACCATGTATTGACCCTCTAGCACCCCACCACCTGAGTGCAGAGCAGACGGATGAAGTGAAAATCAGGTTCTTGTGGTACCCAGTTTGCAAGTAAGATATAGGCAGGAGGGCAGTACAGTATACCTGTGAGACATGTGAAAATGCTCTTGAGAAAAAAATCCAGAATCACATGCAACCTTTGTTTTACAAAACATCATGTCTCCTATGCAAGAATAAGCACTGCATCCAAAAACGACATCCATCTAGAAAGGATCTACAATAAAGATGTGAAACTAAGGGCAGATATCAGGAAAGTACTCAGGACATTAATAAATAACAAGCATGAAAACAAAGAGGAACTATTGTGTAGTCTACCCAGAATTTATAGAGCAAGGGAGGATGGGAGAAGAGTAAAGTTTAACACACACAATGCCCAGTCTACAACAGTTGACCCAAAAATAGACACCCACTGGAAAAACACAGGAAACAACAACAAAAAAATAAGCTAGCTCAGCCCAGACTCAGCCCCCAGACAAAGTACAAATCCTGATTTCCCTAAAGACTCTTCCACAGTCACCATAGCCATAGTCCCTATTACAGATGTAGTAGGGGAGTCCTCTTCAGGGGAAAATGTTGACCTCCAGTAAACAGATGATGGTGTCTCTGGCTTGGGTATCATAAGAACATAAGAATGAAGGAACACTGCAGCAGGCTTACTGGCCCATGCGAGGCAGGTCCAAGTCTCCTACCAGCTTAAGCCAATGCACCCAACCTAGTCAGGTCAAGTCACATTGATTTAAGGGAGGAATACGGCAACCGACCTGGTAGCACAAGCTAATCAGGTCCAACTCACACCCACCCACATCTACTCATGTATTTATCCAACCTATTTTTAAAGCTACACAATGTTATGGTCTCTATAACTGTACTTGGGAGTTTGTCCCACTCATCCACAACTCTATTACCAAACCAGTACTTTCCTATATCCTTCCTGAATCTGAATTTTTCCAACTTAAAACCATTGCTGCGAGTCCTGTCTAGGCTAGATATTTTCAGCACACTATTTACATCCCCTTTATTTATTCCTGTCTTCCATTTATACACCTCAATCATATCCCCCCTAATTCTACATCTTTCTAGAGAGTGCAGATTCAGGGCCCTTAGTCTATCCTCATAGGGAAGGTTTCTGATACATTGGATCAACTTTGTCATCCTCCTTTGTACATTTTCCAGAGCATTTATATCCATTCCGTAATACTGTGACCAAAACTGTGCAGCATAATCTAAATGAGGCCCAACCAAGGATGTATAGAGTTGAAGAACAACCTGAGGACTATTATTTATGCTTCTTGATATGAAGCAAAGGATTCCATTAGCTTTATTGCGAACACTTATGCACTGTTGTCTTGGTTTCAGATTACTGCTAACCAGAACTCCTAAATCTTTTTCGCAATCTGTAATATTAAGATCTACATTATTTAGTTTATATGTGGCATTGTTATTGTCCTGTCCAACATTTAGAACTTTGCATTTGTCTATATTAAACTGCATCTGCCACCTCTCCGACCACTGCATCAGTCTACTCAAATCTTCCTGAAGTGCTCTAATGTCCTCGTCAGAATGAATTCGACGGCCTATTTTTGTGTCATCGGTAAACTTCCTCATGTCGCTCTTTATGCCCTCATCTATGTCGTTTATGTAGAGTGTGAACAGCAGGGGGCCCAACACTGACCCCTGTGGAACACCGCTCGTGATGCTTCCCCACTCTGATTTCTCCCCATTTATGCAAACTCTCTGCTGCCTATTTGTCAACCATGCCTCTATCCAGGAAAAAATTTCTCCTCCTATTCCATGTGCCTTAATTTTCCTCAATAGTCTCTGATGTGGGACCCTGTCGAAAGCCTTACTGAAGTTCATATACACAATATTATATTCATTACCATGATCTACTTCCTCAAATACCTTAGTGAAAAAAGTTAATAAATTCGTAAGGCAGGAACGCCCCTTTGTAAAACCATGCTGAGATTCGTTGATTAATTTATGCTTTTCAAGGTGGCTACGAACTGCCTCGGCAATTATTGATTCCATAAATTTTTCCACTATGGAGGTTAGGCTTATTGGTTTATAGTTCGAAGCTAAGAACCTGTCACCTGCTTTGAAAATAGGTATCACATTTGCACTGTAGTGCAGTTCTGAGATCTGCACAAATTGGGAGTACATCCAGTATGAACTGCATCCAACCAAAAGGAAAATTGAGCAAATTTTATGCTTGGGGCATCTGTAAGCATGGAATATTGGGGAAAACAAATGGGACATGTAACTTTGAGCATCCCCAAAAATTCTGCAACCTCCTGTCTAAAGGAGTGTGTCATTCTACCTCTTGCAAATTCTTTCACCCTGAGGTGTGCCACTCTTCAGTCCTCCAAAAACAATGTTACTACACCAACTGCCATGCATACCACTTGAAAGGGACCAGGAGGTACAGACCCCATAAAACAAATCATAGTAGTTACAGTAGTTATGACAACCCCACTCCAAGTGATTTTTTTGGTAGGAAATGAAATAAAATGGAAAGAAATAACCAAAATAGTGATTCACCACCTTGGAGCCTTGTTGTACTGGAGGCACAGCCAGTGGCCCCTCCAGATTCACAACTACTGATGCCAACAACAAAATCCTCCAAACAAACGTGCAACACGGCCTCATATATATTTGCTAATATACAGGGCCTGTATATATAGGTTGGCCTGTGTGGCATGCAAAGAGTACGTAACCTTTATTCGGCGCATGGACACACCCTCATTTACAGGCTATCTCCCCCAACCAGCGAACCAGGTTGCTAAGAGTTGATGATGGGGCCCCATCGTTCAACTAGTGACCAGGTTCTAGCCAATAAGAAGGTGGGATTGACAATCGCAGAGGTTATGTGGATACCGCTCTCCTGTCTGCCCTTGTCATTCCCACTCTAGAGCTGGTTGAAGCACGGTCTGCTATCTTGTGGCTTCTATTTCTGCCTTGCTTACCGTGGAGTGCACTATATTTATCACTGTACATAGTGTACATATTGCTGTTATAATTGGTGAAGGATAATATAAGTCTAAACTTTTTCTACTGTGTTTATTTGCTCCCATTACACCTGGGATAACAGGCCATTTGAAATCCTAGGTTGTAATATGGGTAGCCTGTCCGAGAGCTGGACTTAGAGAAACGGTTGAGCTTAGGGTGAAGCTTGTAGCAGGAACATTGTGTAGCTTGCTGTTTCGCTTCGCTTTACAAATTTTGCGTGTCAGTTGCTTATGATCAGCCTTGCTATTGTGTGATCGTTCAGCAGCTCGCTACTAGCTTGTTCAGTGTGCTCGCTTCGCTACGGTCAGTCTTGTGTGCAGTCGGCTTTGCTTGTATGCGTATTCTGCAATCGTACTGTGCATAGCTAAGCGTGTTCTGCAAATTAACGTGTTACGTTGGGGTATTCGTACTGTGCATAGCGAATAACTTATGCCACCTAGACGAGTCAGACGCCTGGTGTCGGCATATACTTTGCATAACCTACCTAAATTGTCCCTACAGCGTTGTTGGCAAATTGCTCGTTCCATTGGCATTCCCTATAAACGCACTCTTACAGCTGCGCAACTGCGTTCACTTATTGCTGACATACTTATTGAAGAAGAGATGGCACATCAGACTCCTCCCTCTACGGGAGCTAGGGCAAAAACTACTATGTTCTCGCAGGAGGAAGATGATACACCTACGGAGCAAAATGGTCAGTATAGTGCACATGGGTTGTCTCAGGGTGAATCAGCGTCGTTGGCACTTCAGCTGGCAAAAATCAATCTTGAGCAAACTAGGGAACAGAGAGCATTCGCAAGGGAAGAATTTGATAGGGAAAGAGAAAGGAGGCAGTTTTCGCATTCTGTAAACGATTTCAGTTTACAAAAAGCAGTACAGCTTGTTCCCCGCTTCAATGAGGCCGAACCAGAGCAATTTTTCGAAAGCTTCGAAAATCAGGCTCGAGCCTTGAGGTGGCCGGAACAGCACTGGGCAGCGTTGGTTCATACAGCATTATTGGGTAAGGCACAGGAATTTACGTCGGTATTAACTGACGCTGAATTCTCTGATTATCAAGTAGTGAAGACCACAGTGTTGGGAGCATATACATGTATCCCAGCTAAATATCGTAAGACCTTCAAATTGAACAGGCGGCAGCTTGGTCAATCCCTGGTGGACTTTGTGAGACAGCAAACCAAAGCTTTTACCAGCTGGTATAAAGCGAGTGGTGTCTCTAACTTTGAGGAGCTGGTGCAGCTTATTCTGATTGATAACCTGCTGGAGTCTGTGGGACCAGAGGTTCGTGTCTTTCTGCAGGATCGTGACTTAACCACTGCATTGGAGGCGGCCAGGTTGGCTGATACCTTCGAAACGAACCGCTCCTTGTCCGAGCGGTCCCGTCTCTCTTTTCAACAGTCTGGCGTGAGCAGAGATCGACAACATTGGAGAATGAAGTGCCAGCCGGAGGGAGAGCGTCTACGACATCCAACCAAGTCACCTGGTGAGCCACGCTTCTCAACATATGGTCCCCCTGCGGAGAGGCAAACTACTTATGGAGCATCTCGACAACAATATCCAGAGAGGCACCAGCCAGAACGACACCACTTGCAACGTCATCAGGGAGTAAAGGGCAAGCCTGTCGTCTGCTTCAGGTGTAATAAAGTAGGTCATATCAGTTCCAACTGCCCCCAAAAACCTCAACCCATCGGGAAAATCTCTAATATCCCTAGTAACATGTCCCCTAGAGAAGTAGAAAAAGGTATGGCCCCTTATTATTGCGAAAGTCTTATTTCCCTTCAGGAACACTCAGAACCAACTAAAGTAAATACCTTTAGAGATACTGGAGCATATTGCTCACTTGTCAGAGAAGGAATATTACCCCTTTCAGAGAATACTTCCTTGAATTCCTCAGTTTTATTGGAAGCTTACGGAGGAGCTATATATTCAGTTCCTTTGCATAAAATTTATGTACAGTGCAAATATTACACTGGGTACTTGACTGTAGGTATCTCAAAAGGATTTCCCATGAAAAATGCCATGTTATTACTGGGTAATAACATTACTACTGTTACTTCGTGTCCTGAACCTATAATGATTAATGCTTCTCCAGTGTTGGCCATAACTCGGGCAACATCCCAAGGGTTGTCTGGGGAGAATGTTGACCTATCCTTGGACGACTCCGATCTCGGAATAGCCACGTTGTTTTATGAGACACACCGGCCGGAGTCTCGTAAATCAAGTGAACAGACCCCGATCAAGCCTTCCTATTCCCAGGTTGCAGGATTGCCAGATGTCTCTGTTTCCATGCCCGAGGGACTGTCCTTCCGGGAGGAACAACGTAAGGACCCTTCGTTAAAATTCACTTTTGAGGCAGCCATGGGTAAATCCTCTTTGGGTCATCCAGTCAAGTATGAAGTTAAAAATGATTATTTGGTATGCACTGAGACTGGTAAGGAGACAGAGGGCCGGCAATTATACGACAGGTTAGTGGTTCCAACCAAGTATAGACCTCAGATATTAAATATAGCTCATAATACGTCATCAGGAGGTCACTTAGGAATTACAAAAACCTTGTATAGAATCACAAAAGAATTTTATTGGCCAACATTAAAGAAAGATGTGAAGAATCATATTAGGTGTTGCCGAGAATGTCAGCAAGTTGGAAAACCTGGACATTCTATTAAACCTGCACCTCTCCAACCCATACCTGCTGATGGAGAACCTTTTGCAGATTTAATTATAGATTGTGTAGGTCCACTACCTAAGTCAAAGTCTGGAAATCAGTATTTATTTACAATTATGGATAAAGTAACCAGATATCCTGAAGCGATCCCAATGCGTAGTATCAATACTAAAGCTATTCTCAAAGCTTTAACAAAATTCATTTCTTGTTTTGGCATTCCTAAAACTATACAAAGTGATCAAGGTACTAACTTCACTGCCAAAGCATTTAGGGAAGTATTAACTAGGTTAGGGATAATTCACAACTTATCCACTGCCTATCACCCTCAGTCCCAAGGCGCCTTGGAAAGATTCCACCAAACATTAAAAACAATGATGAGAAGTTTTTGCATGCACTTTCCGACAGATTGGGATGAATCTCTACCGTTGTTGCTATTCTCAGTACGAGAGACGGTGCAAGAGTCTACAGGGTATAGTCCGTTTGAGCTGATCTTTGGGCACAATGTACGAGGTCCTCTTCGGGTGCTCAAAGAAGGATGGATGGGAGAAGACGTAAGCTCAGCACTCTACAACCCGTCTTCAAGGTTGCAGGTGGCACGTGAGTTAGCCACGGCTAACCTAAAGATAGCTCAAAGTAAGATGAAACAGAGGTATGACAAAAGTGCACAATTCCGCTCCTTCCATCCAGGAGACAAGGTGTTGGTGCAGGAACCTATACCTGGCCACACCTTGAAAGCTAGATTTACGGGACCTATGCAGATAGTAAGTAGATTATCTGATTTAAATTATGTGGTAGCTCCCATTGATAAGACCTCAAAAACAAAAACTTACCACATAAATCAAATCAAGGCCTTTCATACACCAGATAAAGTCCCAGTAATGACTCTGTCCTCTACCTCTGAGGACGACTCTGACTCTTTGCACTCTATCTCTGAAATTAATACTAAACTTTCAAATTCTGTCCTCCTCAAGGATCCTAGCCCGTTAATGGATGGATTATCTGAAATACAAGCAACCAATTTAACTGAGCTTCTACAGTCATATCCTAATATTTTTTCGGATGTGCCGAAAAAATGTACGTTAGGTTACCATGATGTAGATGTGGGAAAATCTAAACCAATTAAACTCTCCCCCTACAGAGCTAATCCTGAAAAGCAAAGGTTACTTCAGCAGGAAGTAGACTTCTTGTTAGAACATGGTTTAGTGGAGGAGTCATCTAGTCCATGGGCTTCACCGTGCATCCTAGTAAAGAAGGCTGATGGAGGGTTTCGTATGTGCACAGACTACCGTAAAGTGAACGAGGTCACAATTACAGATGCTTACCCTCTTCCTCGTCTGGATGACGTAATTGACTTTGTGGGTAAGGCTACTTTTGTGTCCAAATTAGATCTCCTTAAAGGTTACTATCAGGTACCTTTGACAGATAAGGCGAAGGAAATCTCTGCCTTCGTAATTCCAGGAGGTCATTATCAGTATACAGTTACCCCCTTCGGAATGAAAAATTCCCCCTCTTCATTCCAGAAACTCATCCATCAGGCTATTAAAGGACTTGAAGGCACGGCAGCATACCTAGATGATATTGTTGTGGTGTCTGATACTTGGGATCAACACCTACTTAGACTTAAAGCTCTGTTTGAGACCTTTAAGAATTCCCAATTAACAGTTAATTTATCTAAATCTTCCTTTGGCCAGGCCACTATCACTTTTCTAGGCCATGAAGTAGGTAGTGGTAATGTTGCACCTAAACTTGCTAAAGTTCTTTCGATTAAAGATTATCCAGTTCCTCATGATAGGAAATCTCTTCAACGTTTCCTAGGCATGATAGGATTTTACAGAAGATTCTGTAAGAATTTCTCAGATATTGTAGCCCCTCTTACCTCTCTTACCAGTCATAAAGTTCCCTTTAATTGGACGTCAGATTGTAACACTGCTTTTAATAAAGCAAAAAGATTATTGTGCTCTGCACCCATTCTCCTGTCTCCAGACTTCTCCAAACCTTTTTCATTACAGGTTGATGCTTGTGAGTCTGGGGTTGGGGCGGTACTATTACAAATCGGGAACAAGGAGTTGCAGCCTGTAGCATACTTTTCAGCTAAGTTCCAGCCACATCAGAGAGCTTACTCTACCATTGAAAAAGAAGCCCTCGCGCTGGTAATGGCTTTGGAGCATTTCGATGTTTATGTGGGCCAGACATCGCAGGTGGTCACAGTCTACAGTGATCACAACCCGTTAGTCTATCTCCAAGCCATGAAGAATCACAACACAAGGCTTATGCGTTGGACGCTCAGGCTGCAGCCCTATAACTTCAAAATTCGTTACATTGCCGGCAAAGAAAATGTGTTGGCAGACTCTTTGTCAAGAGTCTAGTTTAATATTTTATTTAGGTTAGGATGTATTTGTGGTAACCCCCCTTTCAAGCTCTTTTTTTTATCCCCTGATGTGGGGGTTTTTTTTAGTGAGGGGATACGGGCTACCGTCCGCTTGTATCTTGGACCTATGTTGGCTTATCTGACTGCTGTCTCACTCTGAGTTTAGGGTTTGGCTTTCAGGCACTAGGAAAGCTGAGCTCTATCTAAGAGTTGGATGGTGGAGAGGATAGGCGGTCCCATTATTTTGTGCCATGGCGGCACGGTTACCACTGGGAGGTGGCAGCCTAATCCTGAGCCTTCTCGGGGGTGGGGGTGTGGCATGCAAAGAGTACGTAACCTTTATTCGGCGCATGGACACACCCTCATTTACAGGCTATCTCCCCCAACCAGCGAACCAGGTTGCTAAGAGTTGATGATGGGGCCCCATCGTTCAACTAGTGACCAGGTTCTAGCCAATAAGAAGGTGGGATTGACAATCGCAGAGGTTATGTGGATACCGCTCTCCTGTCTGCCCTTGTCATTCCCACTCTAGAGCTGGTTGAAGCACGGTCTGCTATCTTGTGGCTTCTATTTCTGCCTTGCTTACCGTGGAGTGCACTATATTTATCACTGTACATAGTGTACATATTGCTGTTATAATTGGTGAAGGATAATATAAGTCTAAACTTTTTCTACTGTGTTTATTTGCTCCCATTACACCTGGGATAACAGGCCATTTGAAATCCTAGGTTGTAATAGCCTGTATGTCAGTCGCTCATTTCCTTGGAGATACTGAACACCACATATGATGCAGTTCAAGCTCTAACAATAAAAATCGAGAACCAAAACTTAGTATATAAGCCACCAGATGCAACTTCCCAACAATTCAAGGAACAGCTATCGAAATTGACTCTTGTCTGGAAATCCTTCCAGCCCCATCCCCCAACATCTTGCTGCTTGGAGACTTCAGTCTAAGACATACAAAATGGAAAATGTAGCAAATAATGTTGTAGCAAAAATAATCCCTGGAGGCAGCTCAGATGAAAAGTCACACACACAGGAGCTGCTGAATTTCTGCAATAAACACACCCTAAGTCAGCAGATAGTGGAGCCAACAAGACTGGAGAACACACTTGACCTTATTTTCACAAATAATGGGGACCTGGTAAGAAACATACTAATATCAAAAACAACTAATTCTGATCACAATCTAATCAAAGTCTACACTTACATACACAGGGGTCCTGATTAGCAAAATGTATCAAGCTATGAGGGTACCTTCACCAAATTCAACTTCAACAACAAGAACATCAACTGGGACCAGGTAAACTATATCCTAAATGAAACATGTTGGGAACATATCTTAAACAACATGGACCCTAACCAGTGCTTTGAAAAGATCAACTTTCTGTTAGCTGATGTATGTTCAAGGCATATTACCATAAAACAAAAAAAAAGTAAACTGGAGAGAGATGCTCCCTCTACACGAGAAGGTGAAGAATCACTGAGATCCTCAAGAATGCTAGATTATCTGAAACATGGAAGGAAGTGCTAACCAGGGAGGTGGAAAGCATTGAGTTTAAGTTAATGGACTCATACAGGATCCTTACCACCCTTTATATACAAAAAAGTGTCACAAGTACTATCACCAATCATTGCAACACTCTTTAACAAATCCATTGAATCCTCCACCTTCCCTACAGTTCTCAAAATAGCAAGGGTCACCCCGATCCATAAAGGAGGAGACCAAACAGAGTTGAATAACTATAGGCCAATATCCAATTTACACCCTCTCTCAAAAATCTTCGAAAAATTAATTCATAAACTAATCTACTCCTACCTCATCTCCCAAAACATTCTCAACCCCTGCCAATTTGGATTCAGGCCTAATAAAAATACTAATGATGCTATTATACACATGCTAGAACATATATACACTGCAATAGAGAAAAAAGAAGTCCCACTGGGGATCTTCATTGACTTACGTAAAGCTTTTGATACAGTTGACCATGACTTGCTCCACGTAAAACTGTCACACTATGGTATTAGAGGGCACTCCCTCAACTACCTCAAGTCATACCTCAGCAACAGAAGCCAATATGTGTACGCAAATGGGGCAAGCACTTCCGCTCAACCAATTACAGTTGGTGTCCCACAGGGAAGTGTCCTTGGCCCTCTTCTCTTTCTCTTATACATAAATGACCTACCAAATGCTTCGCAATTACTCAAACCCACACTTTTTGCAGATGACACTACATACGTCTTCTCTCACCCGAGCCCAGTCACGCTAGCCAATACTGTAAACACCGAATTACAGAAAATATCTACCTGGATGAGGACTAACAAACTTACACTAAACATTGACAAAACCTACTTCATTCAGTTTGGTAACAGAGCTACAGATGTCCCTCTTAACATAACGATAAACAGATCACCTATCACAAAGCTAACAGAGGGAAAATTCTTAGGAATCCACCTTGATAACAGACTCAAATTTCATACACATATACAACAAATTTCTAAGAAAATTTCCAAGACTGTAGGCATACTATCGAAGATACGGTACTATGTTCCACAGTCAGCCCTCCTGGCCCTTTATCACTCTCTTATTTACCCCTATCTCACCTATGGAATTTGTGCATGGGGCTCAACAACAATTAACCATCTCAGACCACTAATTACCCAACAAAAGGCTGCAGTTAGAATGATAACAAATTCTCACTACAGGCAGCACACTCCACCAATATTCAAAACACTCAACCTACTCACCTTACAAAACATCCATACTTATTACTGCACCTATTACATACATAGAACACTTAACTCTGATATTAACCCTCCCCTCAAACATCTCCTTGCCAACCTCAACAGAACACATGACCATAACACAAGGCACAGATCACTCTTTGATGTTCCTCGTGTCCATCTCACGCTATGCAAAAACTCAATGCACATAAAAGGCCCTAAAATTTGGAATTCATTACCTGTAAATATAAAAGAAACACTACCTGTTTATAAATTCAAGTCTCTTCTCAAAGATCACTTACTCACTCAAAACCAAATAAATACTGAATAACTGAACCTTATAAATTGTATATCCTATATGTTACTCGCAATTATATCACACAAATGTTAAACCTAGGACCCAATCTAACTTTGTTATTTTTTTAAATACACTACTCCATTCGACTGAATGTACAGCAATGCAAGCAACCATTTGACCTGTCTTTGTAATACTCATTTGTGCTTTATAGTTATCTGTTTACAATAATGTTTTATCACTGATTTCATCATTGCTTAGTTAATCTTAAGTTAATTTTAAGCCAGCCCGTAATGCTATGCATGTAAGTGGCTTTGGCATGCTGCTCTTACCTGTATTTTTTTGTACCTCTGTATGTATGCTAAAATTACTAAATAAATAAATAAATAAAATAAGAGAGACAGAGGAACTAAAAGCGATTAGTGAAATTGAAAGAAATTAGAAGTGTATTTCTTTTCATGTGCCAAAAACAAGGGAAAAACTGCATTTGGTATAGGGCCCCTGCTCAGACAAGATGGATCCTACACAGATGACAACAAATAAATGAGTGAGATATTGAAATCTCAATATGACTGTGTTCAGTGAGACACTAATCAGATAGACAATACAAACAATTTTTTCATGAATGAGCCTCAAAACCCTGTCAATATATGCCAAATTTCTGACATAAATCTAACTCCATTAGACTTTGAGAAAGCCATTGACAACATGCCCATGCACCAAGCCCTAGGCCCAGACTCGTGAAACTCTGTTCATTAAGAACTGCAAGAATCCCCTCTCACAGGCTGTAAGTATGCTCTGTAGAAGGAGCATAGACACAGGTGAGATTTCACAGTCACTAAAAAGAATGGATACAGCCCTACTCCATAAAGGTGTCAGCAAAGCAATAGCTAAGAACTAATGTTCCACATCATAAAAATCATTGTAAGAGTTCTAAGAAACAGGATTGCAAACCACTTAGACCCCCAACAATTGCACAATCCAGGGCAACATGGTGTTCAGACCAGGTCGCTCCTGCCTCTTGCAACTACTGGATCACTATGCTATGGTCTTGGATGCACTGGAAAACAAACAGAATGCAGATGTAGTATACACAGGATTTGCAAAACTCTTTGACAAGTACGATCATGGTATAATAGCACACAAAATGCATGCTAAACAGATAACTGGCAAAGTAGGCAGATGCATCTTGAACTTCCTAACCAATCAAGTGGCCCGGTGGTCTGGTGGCTAAAGCTCCCGCTTCACACACGGAGGGCCCGGGTTCGATTCCCGGCAGGTGGAAATTCCGACACGTTTCCTTACACCTATTGTCCTGTTCACCTAGCAGCAAATAGGTACCTGGGTGTTAGTCGACTGGTGTGGGTCGCATCCTGGGGGACAAGATTAAGGACCCCAATGGAAATAAGTTAGACAGTCCTCGATGACGCACTGACTTTCTTGGGTTATCCTGGGTGGCTAACCCTCCGGGGTTAAAAATCCGAACGAAATCTTATCTTAATCAAACACAAACAATAATGGTAAACAGAGTTAAATTGGAAGTTGCCATAGTGAAGAGCTTAGTCCCACAAGGCACAGTGCTCACACCTATCCTGTTCCTCATTCTCATATCAGACATAGACAGAGATAGAGATATAAACCATAGCACCGCATCATCCTTTTCAGACGATTTTAGGATCTTCATGAGAGTGTCATCCATTGAGGACACAGCAAATCTCCAAGAAGATATAAACCAAGTTTTCCAATGGGCAACAGAGAACAATATGATGTTCAGCAAGGACAAATTCCAACTACTCCATTACGGGAAACTGGAGGAAATAGCTAGAACTGAGTATACTGCAAACTCTAATCATGCAATAGTGGAAAAGCAATGTGAAGGACCTGTGAGTGGTAATGTCTGAGGATCTCACCTTCAAGGATCACAACAATGCCACTATCACATCTGCAAGGAAACTGATTAAGTAAGTAAGTTTATTCAGGTATACACAAATACAGTTACATAGAATTATCATACATAGCAGCATATGTGTAGAGACCCTAGGATAACCCAAAAAAGTCAGACAGAGTGACTTATTTCCATTGGGGTGGATGGATAATGAGAACATTCTTTCAGTAGTATCAGTTACCAGTGTCATAGTAACTCACACCAACCGTTACCAATTCACCATCCCTCCTTATGTGATCTGCTGATCAAGCATGTTGTTTGAATGTCACTCACCCACCGATCATGAGAGGAAGGAGTTCAGCGTAGGGTAGCAGGGATGGCAGGTCATGCTTGGCAGTTCCTTCCATGGTGCCCATAATAATAAGTAACTAGCCATCTGAAGTGTGTGATTTTACCCAATTCCAGCATACGAACCCCCACACAACAAGTAGCCCATCCACACTTCACTGGATCAATCCATTCCACCAGTAGAGGAGAAAGACTTAGCTCTCATTGACTTCCCAAATGAGGTCAGGCATTTGTTGAACCTGTTGAACAAATGTTTTAAAGCCATTGCCTTACCAGGTGAGAAGATGGGATAACGAATTTATTGTCCCATTGTATCCCACTTGAACCTGGTACTAGACCTATTTATATACCTGCATACAGAAGGCCTCCTTCACAAGTTGCTGCCACAGAAGAATTGATCAATCAGATGCCTGATGATGGAGTTATCACACCCAGTAATTCACCCTGGAATATGCCCTTGATCCTAATACCTAAGAAGGATGGTACTTGACACCCAGTGATTGACTTTAGGAAGTTAAATGCGAAAACTATTCCAGATCGCTTCCCACTTTCTGTACTTGGTGATCTTTTACGTAACATTGGAGATAACAAAGTCTTTTCAACCCTGGACTTGTTACAAGGGTTTTGGCAAGTCTCACTTCATGAGGACAGCCAAGAGGTAATGGCATTTTCCAATCCTACAGCTCATTATCATTTCCTCCATATGGCCTTTGGGTTATGATCTTTGCCTATCACATTCTCGAGGCTAGTAAGTAATGCACTTATGGTGTACTTAGATGTGATTGTCATGTCTGAAGAAGTGGATACCCACTAGAAAAGACTTGATGTAGTACTTGGTAAACTTGAAGAAGCCAATTTTAAGATCAAACTGTCTAAATGTCAATTTTTCAGATCAGAAATCAAGTTTCTTGGCTATGACTGACCAAAGTAAGTGCAGTATTATTAAATTTCCCATCTCCCGAAACTGATGATGCTGTAAGATCCTTTGTGGGCTTAGTAGATTTTTATAGATCTTTCATTGCCAATTTTTATTCCATAGTGTCTCCTCTGAGTTGCTTAAGAAAGATGCTCCTTTTGTTTGGACCTTCCATCAAGAAAGAGCATTCCAGACTCTCAAAGAAAACCTAACATCTGCTCCAATCTTGAAATTTCCTGATTTTTCTAAGCCTTTCTATCCAACTAATTTTGCTAGCTCAATTGGCATTGGTGCCATACTAGCTCAGAAGACCGATGGCAAGTACAACGCAGTTGCGTTTGCTAGCCGAGTTCTTACAAAGGCTGAACATAATTATACAATAACTGTGCAAGAAGCTTTAGCAATAGTATGGTCTTTAAAGCATTTCCGAGACATTATATATCAGTACCCTGTTCATGTCCTGACAGATCATGCTCCACTGATCCCTTTATTCCAGAACAAACAACCTACTGGAAGGTTAGCCAGATGGACCCTGACCCTCCAAGAGTTCAATCCTACCTTTGAACACTTACCTGGCAAGTCAAATGTAGTTGCAGATGCTTTATCACATGTTAGTATAGTAACTGCAAACCCTCCATTTAGTGCAGAGGATGTAAAGAATGCTCAAAGAACAGATCCCATGTGGTCTAGTGTGATTCAATTCCTGCTCAAGGAAGATCTTATCCTGACTGTGAAGCCACCAGCACCATCAGTATCTTTGTCATGGACCAAGAATTACTGTACTGCACAGCCAAGCTGGGTTCTCCTAGCAGATGGGTACCAGTTAGTAATTTCATAGTCTCTAGTGAATGTAACCTTACAGCTAGTTCACGTGTGTTATGGTAGATCATTTCACCAGATACTGTCAGTTCCTATTGCAGATAAAACTGCAAAGACAGTGGCTTAAGCATTTAAAGAGAATACAATCTGAAGGTGAAGTCTGTAATGAGATTCTTGAAAATTTATGAACCTTGTACAAGATTTCTAAATCTAACATTGTTCCCCACCATCTTGCCAGTAATGGGTTAGTAGAACAAACTAATGAGAAAGTACTTGATGTCTTGAGAGCCACTATCAATCCCAACAGTGAAACTTGGGATGAAGTTATACCTGATGTTCAGTGTGCCATAAATTCTGCTATTATGATGTTCAATTGTTGCTTGACATTGTATAGAATAAGCCCCTAGCCGTACTCCTGTCACCTCTAGTTTGTATTAGCTGTATGTCGGGACGCCATACTTTAGCATCGCCGAGCTCTCAGTTACCAGTTGTATCAGTTACCAATGTCATAGTGACTCATACCAACCGTTACTAATTCAACACCCCTCCTTATGTGATCGTTATTGAGTCATTCTGCTGACCAAGCATGTTGTTTGAATGCTGCTCGCCCTCTGGGCATGGGAGAAGGGAGTTTAGTGTAGGGTAGCAGGAACAGCAGGTCAGGCTTGGCAGTTCCTTGTTTGGTGCCCATAATAATAAGTTAACAGCCATCCGAAGTGTGTGATTTTACCCAATTCCAGCATACGAACCCCCATACAACAATTCAAGACGAGATGCCAAGCCAATGATGATCCTTTTTAAATCACTTGTTCTCTCTAGGCTTGAATACTGCTGTACATTAACATCTCCATTCAAGACAAGGCAGGTGAAATTGCAGATCTAGAGAATGTACAGAGAACCTTTACTGCACATATAAGTTCCATCGAACACCTTAACTACTTGGAATGCTTGGAAGCACTTGACTTGTGGTCACTGGAAAGCAGTTGAGAGAGATGCATCATAAGCTACACATGGAAGATCCTGGAGTGACTGATCCCTAATCTGCACTCAGAAATCACACCCTAAGAAAGCAAAAGACTTAGCAGGCGATGGAACATACCCCCAGAGAAAAGTAGGGGCGCCATTAGTACACAGTAAGTGTCTGGAGCCCAAGACTGTTCAACAGTCCCCCACCAGCCATAAGGGGAATTGCCAATAGACTCCAGGGTGTCTTCAAAAGGAAGCTGGACAGATACCTACCTGGAGTCTACCTGGAGGGTATTCCGGGGATCAACGCCCTCACGGCCCGGTCCATGATCAGGCCTCCCGGTGGATCAGGGCCTGATCAACCAGGCTGTTACTGCTGACCGCACGTAGTCCAACGTACGAACCACAGACAGTGCCGGATAAGCTGGGCAGCGGTTCGTACGTTGGACTACGTGCGGCCAGCAGTAACAGCCTCGTTGATCAGACCCTGATCCACCAGGAGGCCTGGTCCTGGACCGGGCCACGAGGGCATTGATCCCCGGAATACCCTCCAGGTAGGTAGGTAGGTAGATAGGTAGCCTTGTATGATCCACCACAGTTGTGCTGGAGCCTTGTATGATTCATCACAGTTGTCCTGGAGCCTCGTGTGACCTACCACAACTGTGCTGGAGCCTCGTGTGATCCACCACAGCTGTACTGGAGCCTAGTGTGATCCACCACAGCTGTGCTGGAGCGTCATGTGATCCACCACAGGTGTGCTGGAGTCTCGTGTGACCTACAACAGGTGTGCTGGAGCCTCGTGTGATATACCACAGCTGTGTTGGAGCCTCGTGTGTAAAGTGATGGGTGGGGGAGGGGATGTAAACACTGAGATGTGGTCGATGGTTGGGGAAGGGGGGGGTAGTGGGAGTGGCAATGGAGGCGGAGAGGGGAGAGAGGGGGAGTGACGGGGGGGAGAGAGAGAGGGAACAAATAGAGGAAGGACTGGTGGGAAAAATGACCACATCCGGTACTACAATGACCTGAGTAGGCTACTAGTTCTCTCACACACACTCTCTCTCTCTCTCTCTCTCTCTCTCTCTCTCTCTCTCTCTCTCTCTCTCTCTCTCTCTCTCTCTCTCTCTCTCTCTCTCTCTCTCTCTCTCTCTCTCTCTTATTTACAAGAGGGTTTTACTCGGTTAGGTCCAGCTTCCTAACTTTATTTACACACTAGAGCTACCTTCATCAGCTCATTTGAAAACCTTTTTATTGTTATGAGATATACGGATAAGGAGCCATCTGTGGACCAGTGATTTCATTTGGTCAACTGACTTATTTAACTGATGTTATTATGCTTTACAAACATACCTTATACTCGGAGGCTGCCATAATGAAGAGCTCTGTTCCACAAGGCACAGTGGAAATAAGTCACTCTGACTTGTTTGGGTTTCCTAGGTTCTCTACACATATGCTGCTATGTATGATAATTCTATGTAACTGTATTTGTGTATACCTGAATAAACTTACTCGCCCCCATCTTATTCCTCATCCTCATATCAGACATAGACAGAGATATACACCACAGCACCGTATCATCCTTTGCGGATGATACTAGGATCTGCATGAAGCTGTCATCTGCTGAGGACGCGGTTAACCTCCAAGAAGATATAAACAAAGTTTTCCAGTGGGCAACGGTAAACAATATGATGTTCAATGAGGACAAATTCCAACTACTCCGTTATGGAAAACTGGAGGAGATAATAACTAGAACAGAGTATAATACAGACTTTGGCCATACAACAGAGCGGAAAAATAATGTAAGGGACCTGGGAGTAGTAATGTCTGAGGATCTCACTTTCAAGGATCACAACAGTGCAACGATCGCAAGTGCAAAGAAAATGATAAGATGGATAATGAGAACGTTCAAAACGAGAGATGCCAAGCCAATGATGATCCTTTTCAAATCGCTTGTTTTCTCTAGGCTGGAACACTGCTGTACATTAACATCTCCATTCAAAGCAAGTGAAATTGCAGATTTAGAGAGTGTACAGAGATCCTTTACTGCACGTATAAGTTCTGTCAAGCACCTTAACTACTGGGAACGCTTGGAAGCACTTGACTTGTACTCGTTGGAACGCAGGAGAGAGAGAGATTCAATTCAATTCAATTCAATTCAGTTCAAGTTTATTCTCTATAATGGTTACAATGTGGGGTTTACAGGTTTTGGGTATTTTGTGGTTTACATGTTATAAAATACTAATTACAGAGGGGGCCACTAGGACACCTAGCATGGCTAGGCATTTCGAGCAGACTTAGATTAATTCTTAACATTAAATCCTTACAGATTATAGCACTAAGGCTAAGTGACTACATCATAATTTGTGAGTTTAGCAATGTGAATGCTTTTGTTCTGGCACAATACAAGGTGTCTATATTTGAGTATCATAGGCAAACTTATGACTAGTTAGGATTTATTATTTTAAGATTAAGATTAGTATTTCTGGGTTTATAGTCAGTGGGTGAGTGAGTGTAATTTTGAACCACCAGGTGGTTATCATGTAGTTAGTTGTCGGGGTGGATCAGGGAGATAAGATGTTTTCTAACTGTAGTTTTGAAAGTGATGAATGTGTCTGCAGTTCTAGAGTTTTCAGGTAGGGTGTTCCAGATTTTAGGTCCTTTGAAATACATTGAATTTTTGTAAAGGTTTAGTCGGACACGGGGAATGTCATAGAGATGTTTGTGTCTGGTGTTATGCCTGTGGATCCTGTCACAACTATCAAGAAAGCATTTTAGGTCAAGGTTAATATTGGAATTTAAGGTCCTGTAGATATAGATTGCACAGTAGTAAGTGTGGATGTTCTGAACAGGGGGTAAGTTTAGATCTATGAAGAGTGGGGGGGTGTGTTGCCAGGGATGGGATTCAGTGATTATTCTTACTGCAGCTTTTTGTTGGTTTATTATTGGCTTTAGGTGTGTTGCTGCAGTTGAACCCCAAGCACAGATAGCATAGGTGAGGTATGGATATATAAGTGAATGGTATAGTGTGAGAAGGGCAGTTTGCGGTACGTAGTATCGTATCTTGGAGAGGATCCCCACCATTTTGGATACTTTTTTTGTTATGTGTTGGATATGGGTGTTGAAATTTAGGTGGTTGTCGAGGTATAGGTCAAGGAATTTGCCCTCATTATGTCTGGCAATTAGTGTTGTCGATCTTAATGTAAAGTTGTGCAACACCTGCTCTGCTACCAAACATAATATAGTAGGTTTTGCCAGTGTTAAGTGTAAGTTTATTGGCTATCATCCAAGTCGATATTTTGAGCAGCTCCTCGTTAACAATGGTGTTGAAGGTGGCAAGATTAGGGCTGGAGATGACATAAGTTGTGTCATCAGAAAAGAGAATGGGTTTCAGGTGTTGGGATGTTTGGAAGATCATTGATGTAAATGAGGAAGAGCAGGGGGTCCAAGGACACTTCCCTGCAAAACTCCAGTATCAAGTGTCCATATTGATGAGGCTATGTCTTTAGTGGTGACATACTGATACCTATTAGAAAGGTAAGATTTAAAATATGCTAGCGCATGGCCTTTTATACCATGGTGGTCAAGTTTGTGGAGTAGGATGCCGTGGTCAACTGTGTCAAATGCTTTTCTTAAATCAATAAAAATTCCTAGCAAATATTCCTTATTTTCCAGTGCTTTGTAAAGCAGGTCTAGCATTTTTATAATTGCATCATTAGTGCTTTTATTTTTCCTGAATCCAAATTGGCAGGGGTTGAGTATGTTTTGTGACATTATAAATGAATATAGTCTCCAGTGCACGAGTTTCTCGAAGATTTTGGATAGCAATGGTAAGTTTGATATTGGCCTATAGTTGTTTACATCTGTAGGGTCACCACCTTTATGTATTGGTGTAACCCTTGCTGTCTTGAGTAGTGTCGGGAAAGTGCTAGTTTCTAGTGACTTGTTAAGAAATAATGTAATAGCATGCAAAAGGACATGGGCCATTCGCTTGTACAATAATGGTGGGATGTGTGACAGATTCCCCGAGTAATTTTTAAGTGACTTTATGATCACGGTGACTTCCGTGGGCTCAGTTGGTACAAGATAGAAGGAATTTGGGAAATTCCCATCTAGGTAGTCCCTGGCACGGGCATTGGTACGTGGGATTTTACTGGCGAGATTAGATCCTATGTTTGAGAAGAAGTCGTTTATCTTGTTAGCTGTATCAGTGGGATGCAGTAGTGTTTCATGAGGTTTAGTTAGAACAATATTCTTCTTTTTTTCAGTTTTTGGGTCCCAGGAATCTGGGAAAGTGTTTTCCAGGTCTTTTTTATATCTCCTCTTGTGTCAGTGAATCTGCTGGAGTAGTACAGTTGTTTGGCTTTCTTTATTAATTTGGTGAGAACTGTTGAATATTGTTTAAGAATATGTTTGTGTATTAAGCCCTGTCTATATTGCTTTTCATATTGGTGTTTCTTACCAATGGATTTCAGAATGCCATGGGCAACCAAGTCGTTTATTCGTGATCTGTTTCGTTTTTATAGGACAATATTTGTTGTACAGTCTAAGTATTTTGTTAAGAAAAATGTCTGTCCAATCGTCAATACCATTGGCATTGGAGAATTCTGTAGGCCAGTCAACAGTCTCTAGGTCTGCTGTGAAATTCCTTATTGAGGCCTCGTCATGGAGTCTAAATGAAACTTTGTTGTATTCGAGTGGTGGCTTACTAATGTTTGTTAAGAGGAAGGTTGGGTAGTGGTCAGTAGTGCTGTCTGTGATTGTCCCTGATTTAAGGGGGGCTAGTATATTGGTCCATATGTGGTCTATTATGGTTGCACTTGTCTCAGTCAGCCTGGTTGGTTTAGTTATTGTTAGTATGAGAAGTGCGTTGTTCATATTGTTGATGAAATCAGTTACAGTCTGATCATCTGGTAGGCCAAGGTTGATATTGAAGTCTCCAGCTAAGAGAAGGTGGTGTTTGTTCATTTGTCTGTTTGTTATTAGTGACTTTATATTCTCACTGAAGTTTGGGATGTTTGTGTGGGGTATCCGGTATATGGCACCGATTGTTATAGGCGTCTTGAGGTTTTTTACAGTAAAATTAGCAAAAATGTATTCCCCATATTCATCACTAAAGCAATTAGTGCTAATACAAGATAGTTGGTTAGAGTAATAGATTGCAGTACCACCCCCAACTTGGTATGGTCTGCAGTTGTGGATTGTTGTGTACCCTGGTAGTGGGTAGATATCAGTTGTGTCCTGCTTAAGCCAGGTCTCAGTAAGAATACTGCAGGAGAAGGGTGTCTTTAGTGACTCAAGGAGTGCCAGGAGGTCATCAAAGTGTTTGCTTAAGGACCTGATGTTGTAGTTAAGAACTGATAGACTTTGAGCAGTGTTCAGGATAGTGCTGGCTTGTGATGCTGTGTAATAAAGGCAGTTACTTTCCAATAAGTTTTGATTGTGTGTTAGATTATGGAGGTTTAGATCAGGGTCAACGTGATCATTCATCTTTTAGGTTTAAATAGTGGTTGTTTATATCTTGTATTATGTGGTGAGTTCTAACACTGATTTCTGTAGTGGTGGGAGATTTGGATAAGTATACCGCTAAAGCACTTTGGTCATATAGAGTATAGTCACTAATAAACATAAAGAAATTGATATTGTCTATGTGTTGAGCTAGAATGAGCTAAAGTACAACTAGATATAAACTTATAATATAAAAATACAAATTAAAATGGTACTTGCAATTTCACTAGGGTCTGATATAGGTTGTTAACAAGATCAAGAGTATAACTAAATTTAAAGTGACAAAATAAAATTCACAAATTAAAGTACCAAAAGAATAATTAAAAAATAACAATGGCAATGACTTGGTTATAATATGATAGTAAGATGGTAGACAGGTACACAGGTACACAGGTACACAGGTACACAGGTACAAAGGATAATATAAAGGTTGGAGTTGAATATACAAACTTGAAAATTTGGCAAAAAAATGTTATGAAAAGTTTAAAATAATGATTAATGTACAAAAGTAAAATTGACTGGTAGTAAATATGGTGTTTAATAAAATTTTAGTAAGTAATAATGATTACAAAAAAAGATTAATTAGCAAAAAAAAAGTGAAAAGTAATCTTTATTTCAAGTATTAAATTTTAAGAAGAGTTATTTGGATTCAATATTGCACTGGTAGTTATTCTAGAGGTTATTTGGCAGTACAAGGTAATTAAGAGTACTCTAAGATAGTAAATGTGGTATTAAAACAGGTTATGGTAATTAAACAAGTAATGGTAATTAAATGATGTCAAAAATGTTAAGAGTAAATTGTACTAATAGTAAAAATGGTAATTAATTATTAATTTTAGTAAGTAATATCAATTAATAGTATTTAAAAAAAATATGAGGTAGTAATATGGACAGAGAAAGTATCAATTCAGCTAATATCATAATCTACACTTGGAAAATCCTGGAAGGAATGGTCCCAAATCTACACACAGAAATCACTCCCTACGAAAGTAAAACACTGGGCAGGCGATGCAAAATGCCCCCAATTAAAAGTAGGGGCGCTATTGGTACACTAAGGGAAAACACCATAAGTGTCCGGGGCTCAAGACTGTTCAACAGCTTCCCATCAAGCATTAGGGGAATTGCCAATAAGCCCCTGGCTGCCTTTAAGAGAGAGCTGGAGAGATACCTAAAGTCAGTGCGGATCAGCTGGGCTGTGGCTCGTACGTTGGACTGCGTGCGGCCATCAGTAACAGCCTGGTTGATCAGGCCATGATCTACCGGGAGGCCTGGTCATGGACCGGGCAGCGGGGGCGTTGATCCCCGGAATACCCTCCAGGTAACCTCCAGGTATGAATGATCTCAGATGAAGTGATGTTCTTGAGAAAAGTACAGTCGGAATGTAGTTGCTGTTTGCTGACTGTCTTGTCGTGTAGAAGCTGTCTTCTCGCTGTCTGTGGAGTACACTCGAGTGTAGTATCTTGACAATATTGGCCTTGTGCATAACAGTAAAGCAAGAAAGTGGAGCATAAGATGACATACTTAAGGTTACCTGGAGGCTACCTGAAGGGCATTCCGGGGATCAACGCCCCCGCGGCCCGGTCCACGACCAGGCCTCCCGGTGGATCAGGGTCTGATCAACGAGGCTGTTACTGCTGGCCGCACGTAATCCAACGTACGAACCACAGCCCGGCTGATCCGGCACCGTCTTTAGGTATCTGTCCAGCTCCCTCTTGAAGACAACCAGGAGTCTTCCCGTAATGCTCCTTATTGCTGGTGGGAGGCTGTTGAACAGTCTTGGGCCCCGGACACTTATTGTGTTTTCTCTTAGTGTACCAGTGACGCCCCTACTTTTCACTGGGGGTATGTTGCATCGCCTGCCAAGTCTTTTGCTTTCATATGGAGTGATTGCTGTGCGTATATTAGGGATCAGTCCCTCCAGAATCTTCCAGGTGTAGATTATGATATATCTCTCTCGCCTGCACTCTAGTGAGTACAAGTCAAGTGCTTCCAGATGTTCCCAGTAGTTAAGGTGTTTGATGGAACTTATACGTGCAGTAAATGTTCTCTGTACATTCTCTAGTTCTGCAATTTCACCTGCCTTGAATGGGGATGTTAATGTACAGCAATATTCCAGCCTAGAGAGAATAAGTGATTTAAAATGGATCATCATTGGCTTAGCATCTCTTGTCTTGAATGTTCTCATTATCCATCCTATCAGTTTCCTAGCAGATGTAATAGTGGCATTGTTGTGGTCCTTGAAGGTGAGGTCTTCGGACATTACCACACCCAGGTCCTTCACATTACTTTTCCGCTCTATTGTGTGACTGGAGTTTGTAGTATACTCAGTCCTAGTTATTATTTCCTTCAGTTTTACATAATGGAGTAGTTGGAATTTGTCTTCATTGAACATCATATTGTTCTCTGTTGTCCATTGGAAAACTTGGTTTATATCTTCTTGGAGCTTTGCCATGTCCTCAATGGATGACACTCTCATGCAGATCCTAGTATCGTCTGCAAAAGATGATACAGTGTTGTGGTTTGCATCTCTGTCTATGTCTGATATGAGAATAAGGAACAAGATAGGTGCGAGTACTGTGCCTTGTGGGACAGAGCTCTTCACTATGGCAGCATCAGATTTAACTCTGTTGACTACTACTATTTGTGTGCAATTGGTTAGAAAGTTGAAGATCCATCTGCCTACTTTGCCGGTTATCCCTTTAGCGCGCATTTTGTGTGCTATTACACCATGGTCGCACTTGTCAAAGGCTTTTGCAAAGTCTGTTTATACTACATCTGCATTCTGTTTGTTTTCCAGTGCATCTAGGATCCTATCATAGTGGTGAAGCAGTTGCGAAAGGCAGGAGCGACCTGCCCTGAAACCATATTGCCCTGGGTTGTGCAATTTTTGGGAGTCCAGGTGGTTTGCTATCTTGCTTCTTTGAACTCTTTCAAAGATTTTTATGATGTGGGATGTTAAAGCTGTTTGTCTATAGTTCTTAGCTACTGCTTTGCTGCCACCTTTATGGAGTGGGGCTATATCTGTTGTTTTTAATGACTATAAATCTCGCCTGTGTCTAAGCTCCTTCTCCACAGCATACTTAGGGCCCATGAGAGGGGTTTCTTGCAGTTTTTAATGAACACAGAGTTCCACGAGTCTGGGCCTGGGGCTGAGTGCATGGGCATGTCGTCGATGGCTTTCTCAAAGTCAAGTGGAGTTAGGGTTCTGTCATAAATCTATCCTAAATTGGCAGGGTTTTGAGGCTCATTCATGAAAAAATTGTTTGGATTGTCTATCTTTAAACTGGTTAGTGGCTCGCTGAACACTGAGTCATACTGCGATTTCAGTATCTCGCTCATTTCTTTGTTGTCGTCAGTGTAGGATCCATCTTGTCTGAGCAGGGGCCCTTTACTAGAAGTGGTTTTTGACTTATTTTTGGCATATGAAAAGAAATATTTCGAATTTCTTTCAATTTCATTAATCGCTTTTAGCTCCTCTTGTCTCTCCTGGATCCTGTATGAGTCCTTTAACTTCAGCTCAATATTTTCCACTTCCCTGGTTAGCACTTCCTTCCGTGTATCAGATAATCTGGCATTCTTGAGGAACTCAATGATTCTTCATCTTCTCATGTAGAGGGAACGTCTTTCTCTCTCCAGTTTACTTCTTTTATTTTGTCTTATAGGAGTATACCTTAAATATACTTGAGCTACCAGGAGGGTGATCTTTTCGAGGCATTGGTTAGGGTCCATGTAATTTAAGATATCCTCCCAGCATGTTTCATTTAGGGCATAGTTTACCTGATCCCAGATGATGTTCTTGTTGTTGAAGTTGAATTTGGTAAAAGTACCCTCATAACTGTATTCATCGTGCCGATCAGGACTCCTGTGTATCAAAGTCTGGACTTTGATTAGATTGTGATCAAAATTTGTTGTTTTTGGTATTGTTATATTCCTTACCAGGTCCTCATTATTTGTGAAAATAAGATCCAGTGTGTTCTCCAGTCTTGTTGGCTACACTATCTGCTGAGTATGTTATCTTACTGCAGTCTCTAATGTCGAGCAGTTGCAAGATAATCCTTATCTGGAGGGTATTCTGGGGATCAACGCCCCTGCTGCCAGGTCCATGATCAGGCTTCCCGGTGGATCAGGGCCTGATCAACTAGGCAGTTACTGCAGGCCGCATATAAACCAATGTACGAACCCCAACGGGCTGATACGGTACCGACTTTAAGCATCTGTCCAGCTCCCTCTTGAAGACAACCGGGGGTCTGTTGGTAACTCCCTTATGTCTGATGGGAGGCTGTTGAACAGTCTTGGGCCTTGGACACTTATTGTGTTTTCTCATAGTATACTAACGGCTCCCGTACTTTTCACTGGGGGTATGTTGCATTGCCTGCCAAGTCTTTTGCTTTCGTAGGGAGTGATTTCTGTGTGCAGATTAGGGACCAGTCCCTCTAGAATTTTCCAGGTGTAGATTATGATGTATCTCTTGCCTGCACTCCAGTCAGTACAAGTCAAGTGCTTCCAAGCATTCCCAGTAGTTAGGTGTTTGATGGAGCTTATATGTGCAGTAAAAGTTCTCTGTACATTCTCTAGGTCTGGGATTTCACCTACCTTGAATGGATATGTTAATGTACCACAGTATTCCGTCCTAGAGAGAACAAGTGATTTAAAAGGGATCATTATTGGCTTGGCAGATCTTGTTTTGAATGCTCTCATTATCCATCCTATCATTTTCCTCGCAGATGTGATAGTGGCATTGTTGTCTTCCTTGAGAGTGAGATCCTCAGACATTACTACTCCCGGTTCTTCATATTACTTTATTGCTCTATTGTGTAATTAGAGTTTGTAGTATACTCAGTTCTAAATGTTATTTCCTCTAGTTTTTCATAACGGAGTAGTTGGAATTTGTCTTCAATGAACATCGTTTTATTCTCCATTGCCCATTGGAAAACTTGGTTTATATAAGAATATAAGAAAGAAGGGACACTGCAACAGGCCTACTGACCCATGCGGAGCAGGTGTATGTCCCCCCCGGATAAGTCCAATGACCCATCCCCCCGGATTAGCCCAATGGCCCACCCAGTCTGGTCACCTCCAATCAAGGATGGAGCACGGCACCAGACCCAGCAGCACAAGCTAGTCAGGTCCAACTCACACCCACCCACACCCACTCATGTATTTATCCAACCTATTTTTAAAACTACACAACGTTTTAGCTTGAATAACTGTACTCGGGAGTTTGTTCCACTTATCCACAACTCTATTACCAAACCAGTGCTTTCCTATATCCTTCCTGAATCTGAATTTTTCCAACTTAAAACCATTGCTGCAAGTCATGTCTTGGCTGCAAATTTTCAGCACGCTAATAACATCCCCTTTATTTATTCCTGTTTTCCATTTATACACCTCGATCATATCCCCCCTAATTCTATGCCTTTTGAGAGAGTGCAGATTCAGGGCCCTCAGTCTATTCTCACATGGAAGATTTCTGATACATGGGATCATCTTTGTCATCCTCTTCTGTATGTTTTCCAGAGCATTTATATCCATTCTATAATATGGTGACCAGAACTGAGCAGCATAGTCTAAATGAGGCCTAACCAAGGATATATAGAGTTGAAGAACAGCCTGAGGACTTCTATTATTTATACTTCTAGATATGAAGCCAAGAATTCTGTTAGCTTTATTGCGAACACTAATGCACTGTTGTCTTGGTTTTAGATTACTGCTAACCAGAACTCCTAAATCCTTTTCGCAATCAGTAAGTAGTATTAAGATCTACATTATTTAGTTTATATGTGGCATGGTTATTTAACTGTCCAACACTTAGAACTTTGCATTTGTCAATATTAAACTGCATCTGCCACTTCTCCGACCATTGCATCAGTCTATTCAAATCATCCTGGAGTCCTCTAGTGTCCTCATTATAATGAATTGGACGGCCTATTTTGGTGTCATCAGCAAATTTGCTTAGGTCGCTATTTATTCCCTCATCTATGTCGTTTATGTAAATTGTGAACAACAATGGGCCCAACACTGACCCCTGAGGAACACCGCTTGTGACGTGCCCCATTCTGATTTCTCCCCATTTATGCAAACTCTCTGCTGCCTATTTGTCAGCCATGCCTCTACCCAGGAAAAAATTTCTCCTCCTATCTGTGTGCCTTAAGTTTCCTCAATAGCCTCTGATGTGGAACTCTATCGAAAGCCTTACCGAAGTCCATATACACAATATCATATTCATTACCATGGTCTACCTCCTCAAACACCTTAGTGGAAAAAGTTAGTAAATTCGTAAGACAGGAACACCCCTTCGTAAAACCGTGATGAGATTCTTTAATCAGTCTGTGCCTATCAAGATGGCCACGAATTGCTTCGGCAATTATTGATTCCATAAATTTTCCCACTATTGAGGTAAGGCTTATTGGTCTATAGTTCAAAGCCAAGGACCTGTCACCTGCCTTGTAAATAGATACTACATTTGCCATTTTCCACTTATATCAGGCACTATGCCAGTTTGTAGTGATATGTTAAAAAGATTAACCAAAGGTATGCTAAGTTTCTCTTCACGTTCGTTAACGCCCTTGCAAACAGTTCATCAGGGTCTGGGGATTTGTTAGGTTTTAGTTTCTCTATTTGTCTGAGGACCATGTCACTAGTTACCGCAATCGTACATAGTTTATTATCCTGTTCTACATAATTTATTATTTCAGGAATATTGCTTGAATTTTCCTGGGTGAAAACTGAGAGGAAGTAGGTATTGAGAATTTCACACATATGCTCATCACTGTCAGTGATCTGACCAGAGTTACTCTTAAGTGGGCCAATCTTGTCCCTAATCTTACTTCTGTGTACCTGAAAGAACGCTTTTGGGTTAGTCTTTGAATACCTTGCGACCTTAGCCTCATAGTCCCTTTTTGCTTTTCTTATTCCTTTCTTTATTTCTCTCTTTAAGTAAATATATTGATTTCTTAACTGCCCATCCCCTCTTTTGGTACGCCTATATATGCCTCTCTTTTGACCAATGAGATGTTTTAATCTATTGCTCATCCATTTGGGATCATTTTTGTTAGATCTAATTTCCCAACTCAGAACAAAAGTTGTCTGGGCAGCTAGAACTATGCTCTGAAAAACGTCATATTGGCAACCAAGATCACCTACCTGACCCATAGTCATGACATCCCAATTTAGCCCACCCAAGTAATTTTTCAGTCCCATGATTGCAATCAGTCCTATGATTGCAGTTATCTGGGTAATTCCATGATATATTGAAACTAAGTGATTTCTAATCACTTTCCCCAAGCTCATCATTAACCTCAAGATTATTAATTAGTGAATCTTTGTTGGCAAGAACCAAGTCAAGCAGATTGTTTCCTCTTGTTGGTTCTGTCACAACCTGTTCTAAAAAGCAATCCTGAACCGTATCAAGAAAGTCACTAGACTCAAGATTTCCTGTCATATTGTTCCAATCAATTTGTCTAAAGTTAAAATCTCCCATTATCACAACATTTTCATATCTAGATGCCTTATGAATTTCGTCCCATAACAGTTTACTGCACCCCCTATCAAGGTTTGAAGGCCTATAAATCACACCCAAAATTAATTTGTCACGTCCCTCGAGAAACTGTAGCCAAACAGATTCTGTGTTCGATGTTTCTAATCTTATATCATGTCTAAGACAACAATTTAAATTTTCTCTGACATACATCACCACTCCACCACCCCTCCTGTTGACCCTATCAGTGTGGAATAGTTTATAACCCTGTATGTTGCATTCAGAAGGCATTTCTCTATCTTTCAGGTTGAACCAGGTCTCTGTTAAATCAATAATATCTACATTAACTGCACTTGCAAGTATTCTTAGCTCATCTATCTCATTTCTTAGACTCCTACTATTTGTTTAGTAAACCTTAATCACTTGTTGCCCTCTACTATCTTTCTTTCTTTGTTGATCAGTTGATTTGCCATTACTAGCAACTTTATTTTGAATATTGTCTTTTAAACATATCCCTGAGGTATCTCGGTAATAACTGCTGTTTTTAACCCTAATGCTGCAGCCTAATTGTTTCCCAGAATCATCCATACCTCTATAATCTATCAGTTTAAATTCCTAGACAAGTCATCAATTACCCTCTCAATTGAATTGGCTAATGCAACCACTCCATCCCCAGAGAGATGAACCCCATCCCTTGCATACATATCACATTTGCCAAAGAATAGGTCCCAGTTATCAATGAATGGGATTGCAAACTCCTTGCAGTACCTGTCTAGCAAGTAATTTATACCAACTGCCCTAGACATCCATTCATTGCCCACTCCCTTTCTAGGCAAGATGCTACATATGACTGGGATCCCTCCCTTAGACCTAACTACTTTTATGGCTGACCTATACTTATCGAGCAGCTCCTCTCTCCTGCCCTTCCCAATGTCATTACCCCCAGCACTAAGACAGATAATGGGCTTGTTCCCATTACCTGCCATAATATTATCCAACCTGCTGACTATGTCACCAACACCAGCTCCAGGAAGGCACTCTCTCTGTCTGACCATTCTGTCTCTGTTACAAAATGCACGGTCCATATATCTTACCTGAGAATCACCTACTATTAAAATATTCTTACCTTGATTAGCAGGGGAATCAGTGGTACCTTCGACCTCGCTAACCACTGAAGTACACTCATCTTGGAGAACAGAGAATCGATTTCCTACCTTCACATCTTCTCTATTAACTCTCATCATCTTCCTTCTTCCTGAACCGTGAACCACTTGCCACTTAAAGCGGCTGCCACTATCACTGCTGGTGACCATTTCTTCCTTACCAGCTAAATGCTTCTCACACTCGCTCCCAAACTCATCTATGTGAAGCTTCAGCCTCCTATTTTCCTCCTGAAGAAGTAGAATCTCCTTCAACACTTGAACCTGAGATTCTAAAACACTACAACAAGCCATGGTGCTTGGTAACAGCCCACGCTAACTCCCAAGAGCTTAGGCAGGTATGACCGCAGGTGGCCACTGACCTCAGCGTATCTTCTTGGAGATTTGCCGTGTCCTCAATGGATGACCATCTCATGAAGATCTTAGTATCGTCTGCAAAGAATGATATGGTGTAATGGTTTATATTTCTGTCTATGGCTGATATGAGGATGAGGAACAGGATGGGGGCGAGTACTGTGCCTTTTGGAACAGAGTTTTTAACTATGGCAGCTTCCAATTTAACTCTGTTTACCACTGCTCGTTGTGTTTAATTGGTTAGAAAGTTGAAGACCCATCTGTCCACATATTTTGTGTGCTAATACACCATGGTTGCACTTGTCAAAGGCTTTTGCAAAATCTGTGTATGCTACATCTGCATACTGTTTGGCTTCCAGTGTATCCAAGACCATATCAAAGTGGTCCAGTAGTTGTGAGTGGCAGATAGACCTGCTCTGAACCATCATCTTCAGTGTTTTCTCAGGAGCAAATGCAACCTGCCACCGTTTTCCCCAACCTGATATAATTGCAAGCTGGTGATTGATTTAAATGAGATCAACTGGCATCTCTCTTTGATAAGTATATGTCAGCATACAGTCGTCTGCATATGCATAGGATTCTGGTTGGAGGTCATTGAAGTAGACATTCGATAATGGCCCAAGAACACTTTCCTGTGGAACACTGGCACCAACTGAGTGTCTTGTTGACTCTGTTCCACTGAAATCTATTCTTAGAGATCTACCTTCAAGGTAGATCTCTAAGAATAATGCATAATGCAGAGCCAGAGGCTCCTGGTGCTTGCAGTCTCACCAAGAGTCCCTGGTGCCATTCTCGGTTGAAAACACCATTAATGGCTGGTGCTACTTCAAGCTGATCTTGGATTAATCCAGTGACTGGTGCCACATAGTGGAGAGATTTAACAGTTGATCAGCAAGCAGAGTGACCTTTTATGAAGCCATATTGACGATCCCTAAGAAGAGAAAGGTAGCTGAGAAATGTTATCTGTCGTGAGATTATTGTCTCAGGAATCTTGCTAGTGACTGACAGGAGTAACATTTGTCTGTACCTGCTAATAAATCAGGGAACGGGAGGAGTTTGAACCCATAGCATGTGAGTCCTGAAACTCTCAGGCCCGTGTTGCTTTTTGCTCTGCTCTTTTTGTGAACAGGGTCTATCTACATTTACCTTTTTCCACAAAGAAGGCCATTTACACTGTGCTCAACAGTACTGATGGATATGAGTTAGAAGTGATGCTAGCTGATCTGCACCATATCTGGGCCCACAGTTAGTTGTACGGCTTAAGAACATGTGAAAGAAAGGAACATTGCAGCAGGTCTACTGGCCCATGCGAGGCAAATTCAAGTCTTCTACCGGCTTAAGAAAATGATCCAACCTAGCCAGGTCAAGTAACATTCACTAAAGGAAGAAGCACATCATCAGACCTAGTACCACAGGCTAGTCAGGTTCAACTCGAACCCACCCACAACCACTCATGTATTTATCTAACCTATTTTTAAAACAACACAATGTCTTAGCCTTTATGACAGTACTCGGGAGTTTGTTCCACTCATCCACAACTTTATTACCAAACCAGTACTTTCCTATACCCTTCCTGAATCTGAATTTTTCCAACTTAAAACCATTGCTGCGAGTCCTGTCTTGGCTAAATATTATTAGCATGCTATTTACATCCCCTTTATTTATTCCTGTTTTCCATTTATACACCTCAATCACATCGTTTCCCCCCCCATTTCTACGCCTTTCTAGAGAGTGCAGATTCAGGGCCCTCAGTCTATCTTCATAGGGAAGATTTCTAATATATGGGATCAACTTTGTAATCGTCCTTCGTACGTTTTCCAGTGAATTTACATCCATTCTTTAGTACTGTGACCAAAACTGTGCAGCATAATCTAAATGAGGCCTAACCAAGGATGTATAGAGTTGAAGAACAACCTGAGGACTCCTATTATTTATGTTTCTTGATATGATGCCAAGGATTCTGTTTGCTTTATTGCAAACACTTATGCACTGTTGTCTTAGTTTTAGATCACTGCTAACCAGAACTCCCAAATCCTTTTTAAATGCAAGCAGTAATATTAAGACGTACATTATTTAGTTTATATGTGGCTTGGTTATTTTCCTGTCCAGTGTTTAAAACTTTGCATTTGTCTATATTAAAATGCATCTGCCACTGCATCAGTCTATTCAAATCTTCCTGGAGTGCTCTAATTGTCCTCGTCAGAATGAATTCGATGGACTATTTTGGTGTCATCAGCAAACTTGCTTATGTCGCTATTTATTCCCTCATTTATGTCGCTTATGTAGATTGTGAACAACAAGGGGCCCAACACTGACACCTGTGGAACACCGCTCGTGACGCTTCTCCACTCTGATTTCTCCCCATTTATGCAAACCCTCTTCTGCCTATTTGTCAACCATGCCTCTATCCAGGAAAAAAATTCTCCTATTCAATGTTCCTTAATTTTCCTCAATAGTCTCTGATGTGGGACCCTGTCAAAAGCCTTACTGAAGTCCATACACACAATATCATATTACCATGATCTACCTCCTCAAATACCTTAGTGAAAAAAAGTTAATAAATTCGTAAGGCAGGAACGCCCCTTTGTAAAACCATGCTGAGATTCATTGATCAATTTATTCTTTTCAAGATGGTTATTAATTGCCTCGGCAGTTACTGATTCCATAAATTTTCCCACTATAGAGGTTAGGCTTATTGGTCTATAGTTCGAAGCTAAGGACCTGTCACCTGCTTTGAAAACAGGTGACTTGTTTATTGTGCACCCCATGCTTGTCCTGAGAGCATTAGAACAAAAAATCAGGATTTCAAAGGTCACAATGGGTCTTGTCAGACCCATTGGGAATCGTTTTACCATTAGAAATAAATATTAGTCATGTCATTTCATATTTTACAATTACTTCATATAGTTAATGTATACATTATGGAATACAATCTCAAACAATGTCTTATTACCACTATAAAACATTGGTCATAGTGAGTTGCAATCTCCCCTCTGAAAACGTTTATTCATCAAGTCGATGTAAAGTGTGGATATAACCTCACAGCTTGCTCTTGGTCCAGGGATTTGAGGAGATATACTTTATCGTGCCATGTTGTCATCTCTGACAATAAGGTGGGAATCAAAGGGTATCAAAGTGCAACACACACTAGGGTTCTTTTATGTATATAGGAGTAAGATTAGGGAGAAGATACGCCCACTGAAAAGTTACTCAGGTTAGGTTACTCTCAGTGACAAAGAAATGTTTACAATATTTTACACATATTTCCTGTTTTTACGTAGGAGGATATTAGAAAAATTCCAGAAATCGGTAATATAAGCTAGGACGAAAATAAGCAAGATGACGGTCACTAGCAACATGATTCTCACACAAATTGATTACTTAAAAAGAAATAAATCACTTGGCCCTGATGAACTGTAAGGAACAACCTATCAGACCATTAGCTAGTCTTTTCAACAAATCACTTCAAACAGGTATAGTACCGGATAAGTGAAAAATGACAGAGGTGATACTTATACTTATCCTGTTTTTCACAGGAGGTATCTTGTACTGTCTGCCAAGACTTGTTTTCATGTGTAGTGATTTCACTGTGCATATCTGGGACTAATCCCCCCAGATCTTCCAGTTATAGATTATCATGTATCTTCCTCGTCTACATTCTAAGGAGTACAGTTCTAGAAATTTAATGTGTTCCAATAACTTAGATTCTTGACTAAGTTTATACGATCTGTGAAGATCTATGTATATATTTCATTTCTGTAATTTGACCTGCCTTGAAGGGGGCCGTTAGTACACGGCAATGTTCCAATATAGAGAGAACGAGTGACATGAAGTGTCATCATCACTGACTTGGCATCTTTTGTTTTAAAAACTTTAGGTATCCAACCTACCATCTTTCTTGCAATTTGATAATGACGCTGTTGTGCTCCTTGAAAGTGAGATCCGACATTATCACTACCAGGTCTCTCGCATTAAACTTACGATCTAAGTAGTGATTTGAATTTATCTTGTACTCCGATCCTGTTTTTAGTAGTAACTGAAATTTGTCCTCATTGAACATCATATTGTTGTCAGTGGCCCACTGGAAGACTTGGTTTATATCAGCTTGGAGGCTCACTGTGTTTTCTATGGATGCCGCTTCCATGCAGATTCTAATATTGTTGCTTATGTCCCTGTCTTTGCCTGATATGAAAATGAGAAAGATTAGTGTGGCGAGTACTATGCCTTGGGGAACGGGAGCCTTCATGGCAGCAGATCCTGATTTTACGCTATTTACTGTCACTCTTTGGGCTATATTAGGAAGTTGATCATTTTGCATGCATTTTGTGCACAGTTACTCCATGGTTGCACTTGTCAAAGGATTTCGCAAATTTGGTGTTCACTACATCTGTATTTTATCTTCCATTGAATCTAAGATCAAGTGGTGTTTGTTCATTAGCTTCATCTCACAGTTCTTGAACCCGTAATGACCTGGTTTGTGCAATTAATGCAATTCCATGTGATTGGCAATCTTGCTTTTTAAAACCCTTTCAGAAACCTTGATACTGTGGACGACACAGCTGTCAGTCTCTTAGTTTTTTACCGTTTTTATTTTTTATTCTGTTGTTTTTGTCGCCACCTTTGTGGAAAGGGATTATTATGGAGGGTTTCAGTGACTGAGGAATGACTCAGTGTCTAGGTGTATAAAGACGTATTAAGTATTAAAAGTATGAAGTGTTCAGAGGCTTCACCAGACAGTATGTATGTCTGCATACTGTACTCACCTAGTTGAGGTTGCGGGGGTCGAGTCCGAGCTCCTGGCCCCGTATGTATGTATGTCTGCATACTGTCAGACAGTATGTATGTCTGTGTACTGTCAGACAGTATGTATGTATGCATACTGTCAGACAGTATGTATGCCTGCATACTGTCAGACAGCATGTATGTATGCATACTGTCAGACAGCATGTATGTCTGCATACTGTCAGACAGTATGTATGTCTGTGTACTGTCAGACAGTATGTATGTCTGCATACTGTCAGACAGTATGTATGTCTGTGTACTGTCAGACAGTATGTATGTCTGCATACTGTCAGACAGTATGTATGTCTGTGTACTGTCAGACAGTATGTATGTCTGTGTACTGTCAGACAGTATGTATGTCTGCATACTGTCAGACAGTATGTATGTCTGCATACTGTCAGACAGTATGTATGTCTGCATACTGTCAGACAGCATGTATGTCTGCATACTGTCAGACAGTATGTATGTCTGCATACTGTCAGAGAGCATGTATGTCTGCATACTGTCAGACAGCATGTATGTCTGCATACTGTCAGACAGCATGTATGTCTGCATACTGTCAGACAGCATGTATGTCTGCATACTGTCAGACAGTATGTATGTCTGTGTACTGTCAGACAGTATGTATGTCTGTGTACTGTCAGACAGTATGTATGTCTGTGTACTGTCAGACAGTATGTATGTCTGTGTACTGTCAGACAGTATGTATGTCTGCATACTGTCAGACAGTATGTATGTCTGCATACTGTCAGACAGTATGTATGTCTGCATACTGTCAGACAGTATGTATGTCTGCATACTGTCAGACAGCATGTATGTCTGCATACTGTCAGACAGTATGTATGTCTGCATACTGTCAGACAGCATGTATGTCTGCATACTGTCAGACAGCATGTATGTCTGCATACTGTCAGACAGCATGTATGTCTGCATACTGTCAGACAGCATGTATGTCTGCATACTGTCAGACAGCATATATGTCTGCATACTGTCAGACAGCATATATGTCTGCAGACTGTCAGGCAGCATGTATGTCTGCATACTGTCAGACAGCATATATGTCTGCATACTGTCAGACAGCATGTATGTCTGCATACTGTCAGACAGCATGTATGTCTGCATACTGTCAGGCAGCATATATGTCTGCATACTGTCAGAGAGCATGCATGTCTGCATACTGTCAGACAGCATGTATGTCTGCATACTGTCAGACAGCATGTATGTCTGCATACTGTCAGACAGCATGTATGTCTGCATACTGTCAGACAGCATATATGCCTGCATACTGTCAGACAGCATGTATGTCTGCATACTGTCAGACAGCATGTATGTCTGCATACTGTCAGACAGCATATATGTCTGCATACTGTCAGGCAGCATGTATGTCTGCATACTGTCAGACAGCATGCATGTCTGCATACTGTCAGACAGCATATATGTCTGCATACTGTCAGGCAGCATGTATGTCTGCATACTGTCAGACAGCATGTATGTCTGCATACTGTCAGACAGCATGTATGTCTCCATACTGTCAGACAGCATATATGTCTGCATACTGTCAGGCAGTATGTATGTCTGCATACTGTCAGACAGCATGTATGTCTCCATACTGTCAGACAGCATATATGTCTGCATACTGTCAGACAGCATGTATGTCTGCATACTGTCAGACAGCATGTATGTCTGCATACTGTCAGACAGCATGTATGTCTGCATACTGTCAGACAGCATGTATGTCTGCATACTGTCAGACAGCATGTATGTCTGCATACTGTCAGACAGCATATATGTCTGCATACTGTCAGACAGCATATATGTCTGCAGACTGTCAGGCAGCATGTATGTCTGCATACTGTCAGACAGCATATATGTCTGCATACTGTCAGACAGCATGTATGTCTGCATACTGTCAGACAGCATGTATGTCTGCATACTGTCAGACAGCATGTATGTCTGCATACTGTCAGGCAGCATATATGTCTGCATACTGTCAGACAGCATGCATGTCTGCATACTGTCAGACAGCATGTATGTCTGCATACTGTCAGACAGCATGTATGTCTGCATACTGTCAGACAGCATGTATGTCTGCATACTGTCAGACAGCATATATGCCTGCATACTGTCAGACAGCATGTATGTCTGCATACTGTCAGACAGCATGTATGTCTGCATACTGTCAGACAGCATATATGTCTGCATACTGTCAGGCAGCATGTATGTCTGCATACTGTCAGACAGCATGCATGTCTGCATACTGTCAGACAGCATATATGTCTGCATACTGTCAGGCAGCATGTATGTCTGCATACTGTCAGACAGCATGTATGTCTGCATACTGTCAGACAGCATGTATGTCTCCATACTGTCAGACAGCATATATGTCTGCATACTGTCAGGCAGCATGTATGTCTGCATACTGTCAGACAGCATGTATGTCTCCATACTGTCAGACAGCATATATGTCTGCATACTGTCAGACAGCATGTATGTCTGCATACTGTCAGACAGCATGTATGTCTGCATACTGTCAGACAGCATGTATGTATGCATACTGTCAGACAGCATGTATGTCTGCATACTGTCAGACAGCATGTATGTCTGCATACTGTCAGACAGCATGTATGTCTGCATACTGTCAGACAGCATATATGTCTGCATACTGTCAGACAGTATGTATGTCTGCATAATGTCAGACAGCATATATGTCTGCATACTGTCAGACAGCATGTATGTCTGCATACTGTCAGACAGCATGTATGTCTGCATACTGTCAGACAGCATGTATGTCTGCATAATGTCAGACAGCATGTATGTCTGCATACTGTCAGACAGCATGTATGTCTGCATACTGTCAGACAGCATGTATGTCTGCATACTGTCAGACAGCATATATGTCTGCATACTGTCAGACAGCATGTATGTCTGCATACTGTCAGACAGCATATATGTCTGCATACTGTCAGACAGCATATATGTCTGCATACTGTCAGACAGCATGTATGTCTGCATACTGTCAGACAGCATATATGTCTGCATACTGTCAGACAGCATATATGTCTGCATACTGTCAGACAGCATGTATGTCTGCATACTGTCAGACAACATATATGTCTGCATACTGTCAGACAGCATGTATGTCTGCATAATGTCAGACAGCATATATGTCTGCATACTGTCAGACAGCATGTATGTCTGCATACTGTCAGACAGCATGTATGTCTGCATACTGTCAGACAGCATGTATATCTGCATACTGTCAGACAGCATGTATGTCTGCATACTGTCAGACAGCATGTATGTCTGCATACTGTCAGACAGCATGTATGTCTGCATACTGTCAGACAGCATATATGTCTGCATACTGTCAGACAGCATGTATGTCTGCATACTGTCAGACAGCATATATGTCTGCATACTGTCAGACAGCATATATGTCTGCATACTGTCAGACAGCATGTATGTCTGCATACTGTCAGACAGCATATATGTCTGCATACTGTCAGACAGCATATATGTCTGCATACTGTCAGACAGCATGTATGTCTGCATACTGTCAGACAGTATGTATGTCTGCATACTGTCAGACAGTATGTATGTCTGCATACTGTCAGACAGTATCTATGTCTGCATACTGTCAGACAGCATGTATGTCTGCATACTGTCAGACAGCATGTATGTCTGCATACTGTCAGACAGCATATATGTCTGCATACTGTCAGACAGCATATATGTCTGCATACTGTCAAACAGCATGTATGTCTGCATACTGTCAGACAGCATATATGTCTGCATACTGTCAGACAGCATGTATGTCTGCATACTGTCAGACAGCATGTATGTCTGCATACTGTCAGACAGCATATATGTCTGCATACTGTCAGACAGCATGTATGTCTGCATACTGTCAGACAGCATATATGTCTGCATACTGTCAGACAGCATATATGTCTGCATACTGTCAGACAGCATGTATGTCTGCATACTGTCAGACAGTATGTATGTCTGCATACTGTCAGACAGTATGTATGTCTGCATACTGTCAGACAGTATCTATGTCTGCATACTGTCAGACAGCATGTATGTCTGCATACTGTCAGACAGCATGTATGTCTGCATACTGTCAGACAGCATATATGTCTGCATACTGTCAGACAGCATATATGTCTGCATACTGTCAAACAGCATGTATGTCTGCATACTGTCAGAGAGCATATATGTCTGCATACTGTCAGACAGCATGTATGTCTGCATACTGTCAGACAGCATGTATGTCTGCATACTGTCAGACAGCATATATGTCTGCATACTGTCAGACAGCATATATGTCTGCATACTGTCAGACAGCATGTATGTCTGCATACTGTCAGACAGCATGTATGTCTGCATACTGTCAGACAGCATATATGTCTGCATACTGTCAGACAGCATATATGTCTGCATACTGTCAGACTGCATATATGTCTGCATACTGTCAGACAGCATATATGTCTGCATGCTGTCAGACAGCATATATGTCTGCATACTGTCAGACAGCATGTATGTCTGCATACTGTCAGACAGTATGTATGTCTGCATACTGTCAGACAGCATGTATGTCTGCATACTGTCAGACAGCATGTATGTCTGCATACTGTCAGACAGCATATATGTCTGCATACTGTCAGACAGCATATATGTCTGCATACTGTCAAACAGCATGTATGTCTGCATACTGTCAGACAGCATATATGTCTGCATACTGTCAGACAGCATGTATGTCTGCATACTGTCAGACAGCATGTATGTCTGCATACTGTCAGACAGCATATATGTCTGCATACTGTCAGACAGCATGTATGTCTGCATACTGTCAGACAGCATATATGTCTGCATACTGTCAGACAGCATATATGTCTGCATACTGTCAGACAGCATATATGTCTGCATACTGTCAGACAGCATATATGTCTGCATACTGTCAGACAGCATATATGTCTGCATACTGTCAGACAGCATGTATGTCTGCATACTGTCAGACAGTATGTATGTCTGCATACTGTCAGACAGTATGTATGTCTGCATACTGTCAGACAGTATCTATGTCTGCATACTGTCAGACAGCATGTATGTCTGCATACTGTCAGACAGCATGTATGTCTGCATACTGTCAGACAGCATATATGTCTGCATACTGTCAGACAGCATATATGTCTGCATACTGTCAAACAGCATGTATGTCTGCATACTGTCAGAGAGCATATATGTCTGCATACTGTCAGACAGCATGTATGTCTGCATACTGTCAGACAGCATGTATGTCTGCATACTGTCAGACAGCATATATGTCTGCATACTGTCAGACAGCATATATGTCTGCATACTGTCAGACAGCATGTATGTCTGCATACTGTCAGACAGCATGTATGTCTGCATACTGTCAGACAGCATATATGTCTGCATACTGTCAGACAGCATATATGTCTGCATACTGTCAGACTGCATATATGTCTGCATACTGTCAGACAGCATATATGTCTGCATGCTGTCAGACAGCATATATGTCTGCATACTGTCAGACAGCATGTATGTCTGCATACTGTCAGACAGTATGTATGTCTGCATACTGTCAGACAGTATGTATGTCTGCATACTGTCAGACAGCATGTATGTCTGCATACTGTCAGACAGCATATATGTCTGCATACTGTCAGACAGCATGTATGTCTGCATACTGTCAGACAGCATGTATGTCTGCATACTGTCAGACAGCATGTATGTCTGCATACTGTCAGACAGCATGTATGTCTGCATACTGTCAGACAGCATGTATGTCTGCATACTGTCAGACAGCATGTATGTCTGCATACTGTCAGACAGCATGTATGTCTGCATACTGTCAGACAGCATGTATGTCTGCATACTGTCAGACAGCATGTATGTCTGCATACTGTCAGACAGCATATATGTCTGCATACTGTCAGACAGCATGTATGTCTGCATACTGTCAGACAGCATGTATGTCTGCATACTGTCAGACAGCATGTATGTCTGCATACTGTCAGACAGCATGTATGTCTGCATACTGTCAGTGTACCCGAGGATGGCAGTGTGTAAACACATACTTGAGTCTTTCATTATGATTATTAACGTAAATTAAAAAGCGGAACATAATATCAGATCGTTTACTTGGGAGTTTATCAGCAATTATCAATATGATTCTTTTCCAATTTAGCTAAATTTTGAAATAACTGTTCATGTTATTGTATAAATATTACTTATTTACTACCGTCTACCAATTACTAATTAAATTAGAATGAACTAAAGCATACCAAAGGGAATTTACTAAGAAATCCCTAACTGTCTTCAAGTGGAACTTGAGAAGTTACTCAAGTCAGTATCTGACCATCCGGACTGTGGTACATACTTTGGTATGCGGGCGGCGGACACCAATAGTCTACCTTGAGCTTCATCTGCTATTTCTCCGACCACATTAGCCTATCTGGGTCATTTCGTAGTTCTCTTACGTCATCAGAATTTATTTGATGGTCTATTTTAGTGTAATCTACGAACTTGCTTCTCTCGCTATTTATTCCCTCATTATCACCCATCATTTTAACTGTTTAATATTTTTTTTGGAACTCAAACTTTTCCAAATAAACTTAAGCTTGCAGGAGTTACCACACTGGTGATCTAAGTCATGTTAACAACTACACTTCAATCTCTAACTTGCCTCTATTTACAAAAATCTTTGTCAATAAAAAACTAATTTATGCATTCATCGCTATACGTACTGTTTTTCACCTTACTAATTTAACTTCTGGCCAGAAAAATATACTGATGATATCCTAGAGATGGTAGATTCTGAAATCTCAGTTCTAGAATATCTATATTCAATGGTTCTCTGTATTAATCTAATAATAGCTTTTGACACAGTGCATCACAATATATTCCTGCTGAAATTAGAACAAATAGAATCAGAGATCATGTTCTTGCTTCTATAACCTCTTCAACAGACAGAAGTCAATAACACTATCATCTACCCAAACAATCATTATAGGGGTGCCACAGGGTATCTTTCTTGGCCCACTGTAATTTCTCATTTATATAAATGACCTAACAAATGCCTCCCAGGAACTCAGACTTGTCCTGTTCGTAGAGACACAATATTCTGCTTATCTACTTCAGTTCCAGTTGTCTTAAACATCATAGTCAACGAGGATGACAAACACATTTAGTATAGACAAGACGTAAATGTTTTGGAATACAACTAAACACACTCAGTTTAGCGTAAGAAATACATACTCTCAAACAGTATGACAAGACAAGAAAAAATTCTTAGTGGTACACTTAGACTAGAACCTGAAATTCAGCCGTAGCAGCCAACACGCACACAAGAAAATTTCCAAGACTTTGGGTATGCTATAAAAATTGCGATATTATTTTCCTTAAGCAACATTTCTGGCTAATCTGTCCCTACCTCGCTTATGATATCTTTGTTTGGTGATCCACAACAGCGAAATGCCTAGAAACTATTATGGCCCAGCTGAAATCAGATGTTAGAATTATTACCCATTCAGGTTACAGATAAAACAGAATATCCCCACTCGCCACTATTCAGAAGTCTTAACTTTATCACCTTACACAACATTCACACCTGCTGTGCACACACACACACACACACACACACACACACACACACACACACACACACACACACACACACACATATATATATATATATATATATATATATATATATATATATATATATATATATATATATATATATATATATATATATATATATATATGATAATTGGAACCCTTTAATTGAACTTTGTATAGAAAGGGGTTTTGTTATAGGTAATGCGTATTTTAAGAAAAAGAGGATAAATTATACAAGACATGATGAAGGACGTAATGACAGTAGTTTGTTGGAACTATGTATTGGTAGATAAAAGACTATTCGGTAGACTTCAGGATGTACGTGTTTATAGAGGGGCGTGAGTGTATTTGATAGGAGTGAATGGAGACAAATAGTCTTTAATACTTGATGTGCTATTGGAGTGTGAGCAAAGTAACATTCATGAAGGGATTCAGGGAAACCGGCAGGTCAGTCTTGAGTCCTGGTGATGGGAAGTACAGTGTCTACACTCTGACGGAGGGGTGTTAATTTTGCAGTTTTATAACTGTAGTGTAAAGCACCCCTCTGGCAAGACAGTGTTGGAGTGAATGATGAGGAAAGTTTTTATTTTTCGGGCCACCCTGCCTTGGTGGGAATCAGCCCATGGGTTAATATATATAAATAATATATATATATATATATATATATATATATATATATATATATATATATATATATATATATAATGTGCGTGTGTGTAACACAACCACTGTGAAAGAATAGTGAAATTCCAAGCGCTTTCGTGACTACTCACATTATCAAAGAACAATAAAAGTAATACATCAAAGGAAGGCATATAAAGGGTCTAGACCACACCTCACTATCACATCCCACAACAAAGCAACACCTGACACGCGACGACATGTGACTCGTAAGAAAGATAGTACTGCAGCAGGCCCACTGGCCCAGCTAGACAGGTCCTTCATGGCAACCCACAAACTATTCTACCCAAGAATTAAGATTTATTATTTGTCCAATGTATTATTAAATTCTTCTCAAATTCTGTTCATTATAAATGGATCTAATTTATATAAACCAAAGGAAATATTCATATTATTGTCAAAACTGCTTTTTATGAAACAAGATTCAATTATATTCCTGTCGACCATGGACTTGCTTGATACAACTTTCTCAACTTTTTGAAAATCAATTGGATGGTTAAAATCTCTCACTTGAATAAATATAGCATTAGAATCTTGTCCAGTTCTAATGCTAAATTTATGTTTTTATCTTAGTTCGAGATTTTTACCAGTTTGACCGTAATAAACTTTATCGTAAATTTTCCATGGAATCTTAGACACATCCGTCAGCATTTTGGGGGGAATTCTTTATCAAAAGCTTTTTTTTACTGTATCAATTACGTTTCTTGGGTATTTCAGATCATTAGCTTGTGTCTTATGCCCAAGAATGTAAATATACGCTATTTCCTTGTTAAATTAAATAGCTCAACCCATTCTATAAACTTTACTGTTGAATTTGAGGAAAATGACTCATTGTCTTTAATAGATATTTTAATTATTAAGGGTAATAATAAATTCAAATTTAAAATTGACAGAAAATCTACAAATAACTGTTCCTATGTACACTATTATTCTTCGCATCAAAATAGAGTTAAACTGTCTGTTTTCTCATCAATGTTTTTGAGAGCTTTACGAATTTGTAGTCCAGAGTTCATACATGAAGAAATACCCAAAATTTATGAAATGGCTAATGATCTGAAATTCCCAAGAAAGGTAATAAATCTTAAAATTGCCAGAAATACTTTTTACAATCCAAAAAGGAACAACCTTATTCAACTAAAAATATGTTGGTTCTCCCTTACCATGAAAACTCTGTTGATATGCCTTCTCTTCTTAAGACTTTTAATATCAAAATTATATTTAAAAATCTTGATACAGTAAAAAAAACTTTTGATAAAGAATTCCCCCCAAAATGCTGATGGATGTGTCTATAAGATTCCTTGTAAAATTTGCGATAAAGTTTATTACGGTCAAACTGGTAAAAATCTCGAACTAAGATTAAAACAACATAAATATAGCATTAGAACTGGACAAGATTCCAATGCTCTATTTATTCATGTGAGAGATTTTAACCATCCAATTGATTTTCAAAAAGTTGAAAAAATAGTATCAAGCAAGACCATGGTCTACAGGAATATAATTAAATCTTGTTTCATAAAAAGCAGTTTTGACAATAATACGAATATTTCCTTTGGTTTATATAAATTAGATCCATTTATAATTAATTTTGAATGAATTCTTGCCAATTGACCAGTTTTACCTATTTTGGTGTTATACTCAACCTCTCTGGTAAGTCCATGCCAATAAAAGGTCTTGAAATTTGAGATTTCCTTCCAGAAAATGCAAAATGTTCCCAATCCGCCACCTCCGTCCCCCAACCTAAGTACAGCATATACCAGTTACGTTAAAATTCAATTGATCAACATCATCTCTGTTCATCTAATTAACATTCATATTGCTTTCTCACTGTTAGGAATTTCGGTCCACATTAAGTCATCACTACAAAAACATTAACATTGTTTTTAAAAATCCAAATATTTCATAATTTTAAACCAAATTGTTAACATTAGAGTTTGTAATCTTTAACAATCATATAAACCAAATTAATCTTAAACGTGACTCACGAAATCGTAATGACACGATTGCAACCAAACCATACCACGGGCGGGAATAGAACCCGCGGTCAGAGAGTCTCAAAACTCCAGCCCGTCGCGTTAGCCACTAGACCAGCTAGCCACAATAAGATTCATCCAACTAGGTATATTTCTACACCATAGGAAGGTTAGCACAGGCACCTCTGTGACCACAAATGCAAGTTTTTACAGACGAATCTCCAGCTAGCGTGGCCGTGACGAACTCTAGCTCTAGTCCCCTCATTGCCGTTTGCAATCGTGTCATTACGATTTCGTGAGTCATGTTAACGGCTTTGAGGGGACTTGAGCTAGAGTTCGTCACGGCCACGCTAGCTGGAGATTCGTCTGTAAAAACTTGCATTTGTGGTCACAGAGGTGCCTGTGCTAACCTTCCTATGGTGTAGAAATATACCTAGTTGGATGAATCTTATTGTGGCTAGCTGGTCTAGTGGCTAACGCGACGGTCTGGAGTTTTGAGACTCTCTGACCGCGGGTTCTATACCCGCCCGTGGTATGGTTTGTTTGCAATCGTGTCATTACGATTTCGTGAGTCAGTTTAACAGCTTCCCATCATATATACAGGGGATTACCAATAGACCCCTGGCTGTTTTCAAGAGGAAACTAAATAGATACCTAAATCAGTACCTGACCAGGCGGGCTGTGGTTCATACGATGGATTGCGTAAGGCCAGCAGTAACAGCCTGGTTAATCAAACCCACATGCAGTAAGAGGCCTGGTCATGGAACGGGCCATGAGGGCGTTAACCCCCGGAACACCCTCTAGGTAGATTCCACGCACGGTCTGGGATCGATCCCCAGCATGGGTAGAAACATTGGGCTTGTATCGTTAAAACAGCTGTTGTCTATGTTCACCACGAAGTAGGTAAGTACCTGGGTGTTAATTGACTGATGTGGGTGGCATCCTGGGGGGGGACAAAAATAACCTAAGTTGCCAGAAATGTTCTGCATAACCAGGGACACTGTATATAGTATGTCAATGATATCTGTAATAGTTATATAATGTACTGTTGGAAATATTGTTATTATTACTATGAACTTTCAACGAGAGTCAGGAGTCAACAGTAGACCTAGAGAGTCCCCGGCAAGACCTAGAGGGAGTCCCCGGCAAGACCTAGAGGGAGTCCCCGGCAAGACCTAGAGGGAGTCCCCGGCAAGACCTAGAGGGAGTCCCCGGCAAGACCTAGAGGGAGTCCCCGGCAAGACCTAGAGAGTCCCCGGCAAGACCTAGAGGGAGTCCCCGGCAAAAACTAGAGGGAGTCCCCGGCAAAAACTAGAGGGAGACCTCGGCAAAAACTAGAGGGAGCCCCCAGCAAGACCTAGAGGGAGTCCCCGGCAAGACCTAGAGGGAGTCCCCGGCAAGACCTAGAGGGAGTCCCCGGCAAGACCTAGAGGGAGCCCCCGGCAAGACCTAGAGGGAGTCCCCGGCAAGACCTAGAGGGAGTCCCCGGCAAGACCTAGAGGGAGTCCCCGGCAAGACCTAGAGGGAGTCCCCGGCAAGACCTAGAGGGAGTCCCCGACAAGACCTAGAGGGAGTCCCCGGCAAGACCTAGAGGGAGTCCCCGGCAAAAACTAGAGAGAGTCCCCGGCAAGACCTAGAGGGAGTCCCCGGCAAGACCTAGAGGGAGTCCCAGGCAAGACCTAGAGGGAGTCCCCGACAAGACCTAGAGGGAGTCCCCGGCAAGACCTAGAGGGAGTCCCCGGCAAAAACTAGAGGGAGTCCCCGGCAAGACCTAGAGGGAGTCCCCGGCAAGACCTAGAGGGAGTCCCCGGCAAGACCTAGAGGGAGTCCCCGGCAAGACCTAGAGGGAGTCCCCGACAAGACCTAGAGGGAGCCCCCGGCAAGACCTAGAGGGAGTCCCCGACAAGACCTAGAGGGAGTCCCCGGCAAGACCTAGAGGGAGTCCCCGGCAAGACCTAGAGGGAGTCCCCGGCAAGAACTAGAGGGAGTCCCCGGCAAGACCTAGAGGGAGTCCCCGACAAGACCTAGAGGGAGCCCCCGGCAAGACCTAGAGGGAGTCCCCGACAAGACCTAGAGGGAGTCCCCGACAAGACCTAGAGGGAGCCCCCGGCAAGACCTAGAGGGAGTCCCCGACAAGACCTAGAGGGAGTCCCCGGTAAACAGGTAACGGCGTATGTGAGTCAGACCAGACTATTGATTCTTGGGTGAGTCACAGCGTAGACCCTCCCTGCTGAGCGGGAGTTCAGTCCCTGGGTGGGGAGGGAGCTGTCGGTGGCTGACGGGGAGGGGGCTGTGGGGGCTGACGGGGAGGGGGTAGTAGGGGGCTTATGAGGGAGGAAAGAGACAGGGGGGCAAGTATAGCTGGGAGGAAGATGGAACTAGAAAGAGGAGGAAGGGGGGTGATTGAAAGGATAAAAGGGGGGGACAAGGAAAGGATGAGGTTTCAGGAAATGAGAGGAGGGTGTTTGAATGGGAGGGGGAGTGTTTGGATGGGACGGCGGTGTTTGGATGAGAGGGCGGTATTTCGATGGGAGGCCGATGTTTGGATGGGATGGAGGTGTTTGGATGGGAGGGCGGTGTTTGGATGGGAGGGGGTGTTTGGATGAGAGTGATGTTTGAATGTGAGGGCGGTGTTTGGATGCGAGGGCGGTGTTTGGATGGATGGGCGGTGTTTGGATGGGAGGGCGGTGTTTGGGTAGGATGGTGGTGTTTGGATGGGAGGCGGTGTTTGGATGGGAGGGCAGTGTTTGGATGCCAGGGGGTGTTTATATGGGAGGGTGGTGTTTGGCTGGAAGGGTGGTGTTTGGATGGGAGGGTGGTGTTTGGATGGGAGGGTGGTGTTTGGATGGGAGGGTGGTGTTTGGATGGGAGGGTGGTGTTTGTATGGGAGGGTGGTGTTTGGATGGGAGGGCAGTGTTTGGATGGGAGGGCGGTGTTTGGATGGGAGGGCAGTGTTTGGATGGGAGGGCGGTGTTTGGATGGGAGGGCGGTGTTTGGAAGAAAGGAAAGAAGTGGTAAAGGAGAAAATATAAATTTGGTGGAAAGGAGGAATAGAAAGGAAAGATGGAATAGGAAGGAAAGAAGGGTTGGCCTTTGTTGAGAATAGGTGAGGAGAGAAAGGGAGGGAAGGGGAAAGAAGCAAATGGGGAGGTAATAAGGGAGGTGTACCTACTTGGAGGGTAGGTATAGGAGGAAATAAGGGGCAAGGGAGGAAAGAAGGAGCAGGGGAATAAGAACATAAGAACATAAGAACGAAGGAACACTGCAGAAGGCCTACTGGCCCATGCGAGGCAGGTCCAAGTCTCCTACCGGCTTAAGCCAATGCACCCAACCTAGTCAGGTCAGGTCACATTGACTTAAGGGAGGAACACGGCAACCGTCCTGGTAGCACAAGCTAATCAGGTCCAACTCACACCCACCCACACCCACTCATGTATTTATCCAACCTATTTTTAAAGCTACACAACGTTCTGGCCTCTATAACTGTACTTGGGAGTTTGTTCCACTCATCCACAACTCTATTACCAAACCAGTACTTTCCTATATCCTTCCTGAATCT